>NC_045161.1:13592151-13892151 GCF_900700415.2 Clupea harengus | reverse complement strand
GCGTGTGAAAGCTTTTCTTCCATTTTTGCAGGGGGTTCCAGCCCGTTACACAGAACTACATAGGGCATATCCTGGATGGCTATTGGGGAAGACACAGGTGTTTATCTGTCCTTCACATGACCATATGCTATCAAAATGAATTTGAGGATGATACCAAAACTAGTTGCCTATAAAACCATATCTCAAAAAGTGTCAAATTGTTGCATACTGTTACTTTAAGAGGTGAGGACAGTTTACAGACTTTCTGTAGAGGTCAGAAACACTGTCGATGAATAGAATCTACACAGAATACACTGAACAAAATTGATTTGATTCACCTCTCCACTGTTTCACTTAGTATCCTACATTGCATCTGTAGATGGTATCTTCAATGGCCATTGTGGTATTCAAGTAATTGAATTGACATGGACCATGGCAAATTAAATAACTCTTTGTGCGGGAACTCAATATTCCAGCTAGTTCAGTGTTCCGTTCTTTGTTTTCACTGAAATTAAATTTGTAGTAAAACACAGAATACAGCCCGCCACATCTCTATCTGCCAAGCACCCTTTTCTAAGAAGAGGTCAAAAGCACAGCCTGCTTTCACAACAAACGAATGCTCAATATCGTGACAACATTCCGAATCAGAATCAGAATCAGAATTGTCAGTCATAATAGCTGTGGCATCACGATGGGCCAGCTAGCAGAGGAGTGTGGTGTTCCTGTGGAGGCCTGGCTGCCACGCCACAAGATGGCTGCCATTTGCACTACATCTCCCAGAATGCAGCAGGAGGTGCTTAAGGCACCTGATTGAAGGAGCGTTTAAGACAGGTGGTGCCTGTTGTGAGGGAGAGAGCCAGGGGGGATAACTGAGAGCACCTGACGTGCGGGTGAAGCCTTTGTTGGAGCGCTTGCTAAAGCGGCATCCGGAAGGGGGAAAGCTAGCCCCAAGCCGGGAAGGACCTGGACGGACGAACTTTGAGTTTGCAACCTCAGTTGGTAGGACTTAAGTTAGGAGCAACTTTATGTTTTGCCTTTGAAGAACTTTATTGTTTTGCTTCCTGAAATACTTTTTGTTGGTTAATAAACCGGATTCTTCGTCTGTCCTGTTGTTTACGCACTGCCCTACACCTTGCTCAATGGTAAAACCTCTCATGATTAGGGATGGGTATCGTTTGGTTTTTATCCGATACCGGTACATAACCGATACTTTTAAAACGATACCGGTGCCTAAACGGTGCCGGAACCGATACTTTTATAAAAAATTTAAAAAAAATTACGATTGACGACATTTAAGAAAGGCTTTATTGCCAAATATATGAACTGTTTAAAGTAGATTATATATATAAATAAATACAAAACAACTTTTAACTTAAAACTTAAATAATATATGAACTGTTAACAAAAGTTTAGACTATACTTAAATAAATACAAATAAATACAAAACACACACACACACACTCTGTACACACACTACAGCTTCAATACTTTTTTTTCTTCAAATTGAACAATATATTAACTGTTTAAAGTAAAAAAAAAAAAAAACACTTGGCTTCAAACTTTTTAACTTCAAACTATGAACATTATATTAACTGTAAACAACAGTTTATAGTATACTTAAATAAATATAAATAAATACAAAAAACAGCTTCAAACTTCTTTTGCAAAAATATGAGCATATTTGCCTTTGGAGTCAAAAATGTATTATTTTGTTTGCATTTATTTCATGAAATGTCACCATTTTATGATTTGTTTATACCTATCTTTTCTATCTTGTTTATAGTTAATCTTGTTACTTGAGCACACTGAGTACGAGAAAATGTGTACTGCCCCTTTAAGAGACTACCGTAGGTTAAGTATAGCTGTCATCTCCGTTTATTTTTCAGTCTTCGGTTGCTGATCTGCCGTTGACTCTTTGCCTTCTCTCCACTCTTTTCACGCAATTGTTTTGTTGCATTTGCTGCACGTCGCGATGTTTGAATATTTTGGTGCGAAATACAGCCACACTTTTGACCGTTTAGTATAGTATAGTCTAAACTTTTGTTAACAGTTCATATATTATTTAAGTTTTAAGTTAAAAGTTGTTTTGTATTTATTTATATATATAATCTACTTTAAACAGTTCATATATTTGGCAATAAAGCCTTTCTTAAATGTCGTCAATCGTAATTTTTTTTTAATTTTTTATAAAAGTATCGGTTCCGGCACCGTTTAGGCACCGGTATCGTTTTAAAAGTATCGGTTATGTACCGGTATCGGATAAAAACCAAACGATACCCATCCCTAGTTTTACATGTGCCCCGCGGAATCTGCCTAGCAACCGTTTTCAATTGGCTCAGGCACCGAAATGAAGCACCGAAATCTGCCTTGCATTTCGGTCCGGGTAGGTACCGGTTGTATTGGAACCGGTTCCATATTGGTACCGGTTCTCGGTACCCAACCCTACTCATGATACCACATAGCCTACTAGCAGGTAGGTTGGTCACTGAAACAGTATGGTCCAAATTTTGTTGAATCTCCCACAGCGACAACAACCAGTGTAAAGGCAGATCGCCCTCCTTATAGGGCCACATAATAAAGATTTGATTTGCCACGATGTGCAGGGAAGAAACCCATTAGTCTACCTAGAGGGTGTATCGCAGAATTGAAAAGGAGTATTTGTTCTTGGTGGGTATGTCAGAGCCAGAGCTACCTGATGGCATTCGCTGGTCAAAAGCTCACCAGCTGCAGGCAGACAGAGCATTTCTTCTCCCCAATGTTAATGTACAGTAGGCTACTGTATAATGTCATTTTGATGAGGCATCACTTCTGTTAGCCAAAACGTACACAGCCACATTTTCAAAGTAATACAGCTCTGTGGTGTAGCCTACTAGTCTACAAAAGTATGACCGGCTAGATCAAATCAATAAAGTTATACAGTCATTGCTCCACGTGTCTGAGAATGATTCCAATAAAAAAAATTTCCTCAAGCTGCTTTTTTTTGTTTATTTTTTGGGGTTTTCTAGCTTTTTTATTTATAGGACAGTGAAGATCAGCCAGGAAGTAAGTGGGGGAGAGAGATGGGGACGGCTTGGGAAATAACATCAGGCTGGAATCGAGCCTGGGTCTCCGTTGGCACTAGACCTGTATGTGGTCTGGGACACCAATGCTAGAGCTGCACTATGGCTCCCCCAAGCTGTTGTATAATTATTAATTACGGTTTGGAATTCATCCATTGCGGAATTTGTGTGTGGTTTAATCCAGAACCTACGTAAACAGTTAGCCTTTCCACTCAATCTGTAACTGTATCCTGATGTCACCTTTACTACGCCCCCTTACCTAGTGGACAAAAGGAAACGAGTCACACATAACTCTCTCTTCCATTGCCCGGGTCTCCCTCTTCTCCTACTATGCTCGTCTCTTAGCCGCTCAGAAGAGCAGGCCCTCGCTCTCACCTTCAATGCAACAAAAACAGCAATGACTGCCTAAGATTTCTAGTTGGCCAGGAACGCACCGCTAACCGAGAGAAAGCAAGTTTAGCTCGAGCAGCAAACAGAAAACCTGCTAGCTTACTCTGCGATGGGAGCAAGCCAAGCAAGTTATCACAAAGACAACCGGGAAATCACCAAACAAAACAAACAGAGCGACCAAGTCCTCCGATCTACTCTGCCCAGCAACGGCGATATCACAGCTACGACCTCCTTCATCCACAGACACTCTCCTGTTTGCCTCATCAAAACATCGATAATTGGGCATTGAGCTATCCTAGCATACTCACTACCTGGCCATTTGTACATGTATTTGATTTGTTGTGTTCACTGAATGCGACTCTTGGGACATCTTTTCATGGTTATTTGGTAGTTGGCTTTACCACACCATACAAGGGTTAATGTTAGTTATGCTTCCTAGAGTCATAGGGTCTTGCATGCATTACTAACCATTTCCCTCTTCTAACTTGGCACCGGAATCACACGGATTACACATACATTGGCCTCAACATAGCCGCACATGCGAAGACTTTGCACTTTATAGGCTTGTCCTTTGTCCATATCACATGTATGTGCACACACATCCGGAACTACGGTGTCCGAACAAAGGAACACACACACATTATTTCTGGCGCGCACCCGACAGTGCACACTCGAGCACTCCCTCTCTTTCACACGCACACTACTCTTACATTCATTAATTAGATACATTTAGATTAAATATTGTGTTTTATTATGCATTTTTATTTCTGATAATAAAATTAAATCATCAATAAATGCTTTGTTTATACACGCTGGTCTATTTAATGTTACACAAAAATGAATTATGCCAACCTCTAATATTCAGAACTCCCAAGACCTTCAACTTTAACTTGCTATTAATAAGAAAACTTTGGTTATTTTGGTGACCCTCGGGGAGACAGTATTACTATTTATGCACAATTGCACCCACATTTATTCGGCGCCTGCTCACAAGGTAAGGTACCTGCATTATTCTGGTGCCCATGTGAGGCTGGTACTCATTGTACCTACAAAGGTAACCTTAAAACTCATATAAAAAAACCCTGATCTGTAAGTTGTTGATATTTGTACACACACACAGACCAAACCTGAAATGACAAGGTTATAAATATGATTTCTGCTTAAAATAATTTTGTGCTTGAAATGCAAATTTCATGAATGAATCCTTTTTTTAAGCTCTGCCTAAAAGGCAAACAATCCAGATTATCTTCAATATTGATGATAAGTCAAGAGTTTTGTGGGTACTATTTAATAAAGCTGACAGTTGAGGCAGTTGTTATTCAAACTCGAAATTCTAATGTTTTCATCCTCCTGCACAGTTGTGCACTTGGGCCTGCCACATCTCTTTCTATCATGGCTAAAGCCCATTTACTCTGTTTGGTGAATGGATGTGGTGCACGCCTATGTAGGCCTTATTTTCACGACAAATTGCTGTTTTATCCTTATGTAGACATCCCATTCAAATAATAATAGTTATCAACAATCAAAAAGGAAATTTGGCAGTTGTTCTAAACTTTTGTCTGATAGGGTACATACATATACATAATAATACATATAAAAAATATTATATGAGGATCCAGGGTGTTATTGCTGTGTAAAGAAGTAAGTTAAGAGGAGGTTAAAGTATATGATGAACTCTTTACTAATGAAGAAATAACCCTTACCCAGTTTTGCATGTGTACTGAACTATAGATCCGAATACAAAGTCGTCACCCATGGCCAAATGAAAATCTCCATTTGGTGTATCTCCTGGGTGACCGCATTGCTTTTCTGAAAATGAAAATATATTACAATAAAGAGGGAACAATAAAGATTTGGTTATGAAAAGGCTAAAATTCCTTTTGAACGAAGCAGTGTGATCATTCACCATAACTTGCTCTTATGTCATATCACAGGATGATATCCTCATCAACATAAAACCTTTAGTTTCAGAAATTCAACATACTCACTCTGACAGAGTCCCCCTCTCATAAATTCCCACCCACCACTTCGGCAAGTGGCCCGGTGTGATCCAGTATAGCCATCCACACAAGGCAGCCTTACTTCCTTGCCATAATCATAGCTGGAGTCAAGACGTGATAAGTCCACATTATCTAGTCTTTTAAGTGAGCTTTTTTCACAGCCTACATAAAGTACAAAGGTTTTACCTCTAAGGCATCAAAATAAGAAACACGTCTATGTGTTGAATTTGAATTTGAGCTGAGCCTACTGATTCAAATTTGTATGTGTATTAAAAGCAAACATTAAACTCAAGTAACAAAGAACCTTTTGGCAATGTACTTACTTTGACTTTTTCCTGAGGTGAAAAAGCACATAAACAGGACAAAGGATAGAAGCACAGCTTGCATTTTAGATTCCAGTCCAGCCAAATGATCCTGCAGACCTCTCCCTCTCCTGATTTAGCTGTGGATTCTGAGTTAATAATTTACTGAGAACGTAGTATGTAGAGAACAAAACATTTCAATATTTTTTTTAGAAAGAGAAATGTATTTAAAATTAATTAATTCATAAGCAACTACATATGGCATTAGGTTAGGTATGAAGTACATGGCAACAGTGATGAAATAATACTGCTATGTGTTTAAATACCTCCATATTGCTCAATTGTCTACCTGTAAGGCATAAACATTAGTAATCAGTTCATGGAGTGAGGCCTGGCCACGGTCCTGAACTGCATTTCCCAAAAGTGAGAAACAGTGTTCAAAATGATCTCAATCATTTAACAATTTTAGTTGTTCAACAACACCAGCTGGAAACACACCCCAGATTAGTAATTCATATTTGTCAAAACCAACTCCTTCATTGCCAGATGCTCCTAACACTACAGAATAAAATGGAAATCCTCTTTTTATGTCATCTCTTTCCAGGAAATCAACTGAAACAGAAAAAAACGGAACTCTTCATAAGATTGGCATAGCTATATCAATAATGTCATATACTGCCATTACTAATGACATGGCCGTTAATATGTTTGATATAACAGTTACATGCATCATTATCTGTAATTGTCATGATAGTTCTCACAATTTTAGATGCCACAACAGCCTGGTTACATGGTTTGTAGTGGTCAAAATATTGAGAATGAAGGTGGTTGTCATGACAGTTGCCATGAGGCTAATGTTAGCATGATGATCATAGCAATGAAACTTATAGATCATGAAAACCTATTATTATGATAACAAATGTTCAAGACATCGATAAGTTAGTCTTAGACTGGAGGGTCATTGTTTTAACCTTCTGCACCAACTCTGTTGATCATTGACTGGCAATCAATAGCATACATGTGTCTTCCAGTTAACCACATGACCCAAACTATTTTGTAATAGTGCAGGAAATTGCCCTACTCACGAAAAATAAACATTACAAAAAAGTAATTTGCATCATGTTTGAATGTCGCTCTTAAACAAGGCTGTCTGCATATGTTTAAAAACTGGTCCCTGGTCTCACTAACAAATAACAGTATATTATTACATTTCTATTACAATAAGCCTTGCTATTAAGCATTGCCTTAACAACAGGAACTCATAGTAAGTTTCAGCAAATTTGGTGGTACTTTAACTATGCACTTCATAACACATAAACTGGTATGCATTAAAGGGAAACAAACACATCAGTATTAATGCCTAAGAATAATATAATCTAGAAGGAGATGAAGAGGGAGATGCTGTCCGGCATGGTGTATGGGGATTTTGGTTATTTTTGGTTTTGTTGAATTATGTTTAGTTATGTTAGCTGACATGGTGCATGGAATTTTTGTTATACAAGGATAGCAAGGGTGGCAGGATACAACAACAGTACACAACTGGCTGCCGACAGCCGCAACACGCGCCTCATGCTGTACCTGGGATCCGTAAGGCCCTCCTACACAGTACAGCATGCACTGCCTGTAGCCCACTGCTGCTAAATACAACAATATGGTTGACAAGTATGACGTATGTTGCGACAAGTGCCAGGTTTTGATGCATTGTTCATGACTATAGGATATCTTAGTCTGGATTTAATGGTGGAAAGTGTGTCTGCTTCTCGGACGGAGGCAGGAAGATTTTTCCACAGGAGGGGGACTGGATAGCAGAACGCTCTGCCTCCTATTGTGCTTTTTGATATTCTTGGAATTATAAGGAGACCTGCACTCTAATATGGAGAACACTGGTAAGATGCTAAACTGCATTTCGATGTCTCAGTACTTGTACAATGTGCAATGAAAATAAAGTTGAATCTAATCTAATTTGAGAAGCTATTTTCAGCCATTTGTACTGGTCCTAATCATGCTTATACACAGGAGACAGCATATATCCTTTTCTGCTGTGGCCGATGACCCCATACTCCAACCCCACCAACAAGAACTGAGAGCGGTATAATCATGTGCGTGCAGTCACCAAAAACGCATTTTGAAAAGTTGTTTATGGTGCCTGGTCGAATCAGTTGGCTGCATGTTATTAAGCCCTGAGATGGTGTGCTGTGTTTCTGTTGTGTGCTGCATGCTCCACAATATGGCATCAGAGAGTAAATTCTCCAGCTGTATCTGACAACCAGCCCATAGAGAACATGCTAGTGGCTGAAGAACACCCACCAAAGGGAAGTGCATTCAAGTGCGCCAAATGATTGTTGACCAGCATTGTATTTAGGTATGTTCACTTTTAACATCAATTACAATGCACTAGTTAACACTAGATAACATAAGACAAATGACAAGACAGTCTCATGAAATATTTATTTTATTTGTGACCATTAACTGAACTTCTGCTGTTGGTACTCCCTTTCTTCTCACTCCTCTGCCAGTCTCTCCTCTTTCATTTGTATCAGATGCAGATATTCTGTTGCTGGGTCATCTGGGTGTTGCTCTGCAGACTCACGTTCCACGGACTCCTCAGCAGGCTATCTGCATTTCACTCTTCTCAGATGGAACACTCTGAACAGCAGTGTATGGCCTACCCACCGCTGGTCTGCTATGGAGATGAGGACACCGCCTGGCTTGGTCCTCTCACTGCATAAAATAGCAAAAATATACAATAAACATTTGAATAAACCAAACAACGCATGTTTTGTTGCCGTTTTTTATAATTATTTAGGCTACTGTTCAATTTGAAAATAAATTCATTACGAATTTTCAGGTATTACCTCGACAGGTGTAAATGCACGTAGACTGTGGAGACACTGGATGTCACTTGCTTTTCCACTCACATCAGATTTACAGGTGATGATGATTGCCCACCACCGGTAGTGGTTGTACAATGACATGGGTTGTACAATGAATTCCCCCCTTGACAAGGCTATAGGCCTACACCTGGGTACCTTTGAACCAAATGAGCTAAGGAAAAGAAGAATGCTATGTATGACACATTTTATATGCTAAGTAAATGGCAAATGGCAAACATTTTATTTGATAGGAAATGATGGGGGCATGTTCAGCATGTTCAGCATGTTCAGACATCCACTGTATGAATTAGTGAGACTGGACCAATGTAAACAACACATTGCATATGTAGTGAGATGAATTCACCTATGCTCACGTCACTGCACTCGTTCAGCACACCTGAGTAATTAGTGGCCATTGCTTGGGTGTGGCTATAAAAGCCTGGAAGTGTGCAATATCTGGAGATTGTGAATCGCTACCTCCTGTGCAGAGTGGCTTCCTGTTTATCCCGCGGTAGGTTGTCTTCGCCTCTAAGCCAGTTGCGTGGAATTTATATCACACTGTGGACTAACTTTGTCCTTTATTGTAGCCTGGTGTTGTGATCATCTCCTCCTTCGCTGACCTCGAGAACGGTTGTTCACTCTAGTTCCAGTGAGGACGCTAGTTCCCGCGGCAACCCGTGTCTCCGAGTAACGTGGGTATTTTATTTAAATCTCCCTATTGGCATCATTTTACCTCCGTTAGGTTTTTAATTATGATTTGTGTTCTGCAGACACAACCCAGCCTGGTGGAGGGCTGGAGTCACCACACGAGCTGCTGTCTTGTCGTTCTTTTGTTTTGGTTTATACGAGTTGTTTTGCGGTCCGTGTTTTATTTCAGTACCTGGTCATAGTCGTGCACAGCACGCGTTTATTCCTGTGTTCTGTTTATATCGTTTGCATGTGTATAGTTCCTTTAGTACTTCAGGTATCCTGTGAGCGGGGAATCTAACTTGCCTGTAGTTTCCCTGTATATGTGTGTTTCAGTGACGTGCGGTGATGTCAGTAAGAGGGTAGGCACTGAGTTATGAAAGCCAGATTACCTAATTTATTGTTTAGGCTAATAGGCTACATCAAAACAGAACGCACAAGCGCGGCACACACGCACGGTCGATATCAAGAAATTTCCAATCAGGATGACGCATCATCGCACACGCACGCACGCACGCACACACACCAGTTAATGTCCAGCATCAGAATGCAACCATCTTTATCCTTAATTATTGCCCAGCGGAAATTATGTTTGTCAGTCAGCAACAATGAGAACACACACTGCTCAATTGAATATGAAGGCAAATGGCTTGCAGTCGGCATTAATTCAACCACACTTATCAATTCAAAATTAAGCCCAAAATAGTTTCTGACTCACCAATCGGTATATTATTTGTACATAAAATCCATCCGCCCCTCTTTCCTCGTGAAGACGTCGATCACAGCGTTGTAAAACTCCTCTATACGGTCCTTCAGTTTGCATAGTCTCTGGCTCTCAATTGATAGAATGGCAAGGGCTGAAAGGCGCAGTAGTTCATGTAAGGTTGGCGTAGGCCTCCCTCTTGCTAATAACTCATGTTTTCCATTAAAATCGAGCTTGGAGAAATTTCTCAGTTCTATGATATCGGCCGATACCGCTGCTGTCATTTTGACTTTGAATTTCGCGGGGATTACGCTTAGCTGGTGTAATGACGTCAGCTGCCCAAATGTCCAACAATATCTTGATTTTAATTGGTCCATGTTTGATACGTAACGTAGATGATTACTGGCATAACATATTTACGTGCAAAGGCACAGCAGAGTTGTGCTTTTCGACGTACATGTTAAAGAATACGGGATCGAAGTGCGCATGCGCAACATGAGTTTTTCGTTGTCGTCCGCAGTGAATGGACAGTAAAAGCACTGCTTATTCTACCATTTTTTGGGATTTGATTATGCGTAACTGCTACATTTGTCATCGTAACGTCTAAACAATTAGAATAACACGCATATTGCATATATAAATCACAAGAATAATCAGTAAAAATACAAATACAAGTTTATTAAATACAATTATTTAATAAACATTTTTACGTTTGAATTTTGACAGGGTAGACAGTGCCTACCTTGCCTACCCTGACTGCACGTCACTGGTGTATTTGCCCTACAGCTGGGGTCGACCGGTGTTTTCATATTTTCTTTATCCCCTTTTGTTTGTATGAGCAGGCATTGTGCTATCCTGGAGGGGGGCTAGTCACCTGGTGGTGGAGTCCCGTCAGTGCATATTCACGTGTGATCATTGGTTGCTGTGTCACTCTGGTCACTTTCTTTTCCTGTGCTGTGCCGTGTTTGCCTTCACAAGGGTGGTGTGAGTCCTGAAGCACACTTCCCAGTTAGCCTGCCGCCCCTCTAAGGTAAGTCTCTGCCTGCTATAGTTTGTTTCCATTTAATTCCCTTCCCTAGCGTGTTTGTCAGCCCTGAACCTCAGGGTGCTGATTGTTTAAGCCCTTTTATTCATTATTAAATAAATGCCTTTTCTACTTTGACTAACCTCTCAGTCTGTCTAGGTCCATCCCTTCCTCTATAAGCATACACCTTATAATTACATATCTTTATAATAAATAACATCCTGTGGAATTCACGACTCTTGTGTGGTGTGTGTTTCGAACCTGTTCTCAAGGGCTGATGTGCCTATTAGGACATTTAGTTTAAATATTCTCTGGGTGCAATTCCCAGGGTGGCGTAGTTGGCTACTTAAACAGGGCTGTGGGGTTCCCCATTATAGCTCCTGTTACACATAGTGGACCTTTAATGTAAAAACTGTTACATAGTGGACCTTTAATGTAAAAACTGTTACATAGTGGAGCTTTAATTTAAAACCCAGCAAGGAGCATTGCCACAAGTATACCTTTATCTCACACCCAAGTTGTTGTTGACCAAAACAGCAATGTAATTTAGACTACATTACATTGAAATGGTAGTCAACTATATCCAATTTGAAGTATGTTGCATATCAACATGAATCTGCTACACCCTCTAAACTTACTGTACAGCTAGCTCTTCTGAACATCAGAAGAAACTTAGAGGCCTTATGACAAAACATGATTTACAAAAACTCATTCATGCCTTTATCTCCAACAGGGTTGAGCACTGCAATGATCTTTTTACAGGCCTTCCTAAAAAGACCGTCAAACAGCTTCAGCTTTTACAAAAAACATATTACTCCAATATCTGTTTATAAGTCACTAAATGGGACAGGACCAAATTCCCTTTCAGATATGTTTCAGCAGTGCAGACCTGTGTGACCTCAAGTCTCTGGAGGAAAATTGGTAAAACCTACTGTCTGAAATGAACATGCTGAAGCAGCTTTTAGCTGCTTCGCTCTGGAACCAACTTCCTAGCCAGTTTCAAATCTAGATTGAAGACCAAACTGTTCTCAGATGTTTTCTGTTAACTGATGAAATGCACTCTATTTATTTACTTAAATTATTTTATTTAGTTTTTATGCTCTTCTAACTTCTTCTATATCTTGTATATTTCGATATACTTTTAATGGGCACCGGTGGAGGTGCGGCAGGCCTAGAGCCTAGCAGGTGTTACCACTTACCTGTTCACACCAATAATGTAGTTTCTTTTCGTTAAATGATCAAATGCACTGTACTTTTTATTTATTTATTTATTTATTCCATTTCTCTATGTTCTTCAGAACTGTTGTTATAATGCACTTTAATTCTGGGAGTAGACCTTTAGTCATTCCTGACAGGAAAGTGACGTCTCTTGCTTACAGCTGTAAGGCTCTAAGTGGCAGGCCGAGAATCTTTGGATTGTAAAACACAGATGTTCTAGTTACAATTACTTTGCAGTAATTAGATGTGGGGCAATTGTTTACAGTCTCTAAAACATACCAGAGGTGCATTGTTCCACTAGGTTGACTTTTGTCACACCCTTGCTGATGTTCTTATCTCATTTGTCTCCCAGTGCATTTCCACACAAGGGTTAAACTAAGGGCAGGAAAATGGAATTAAGGTTACTAAGTGCGGTATTGCATTATAAGATTTCTTTGTCGTGTTTGGTTTCATTTGGTCTCAGTCTATATGTTTGGATGTTTAATATTAGAGTAGCAACAATTTTCCATGCCAACTTTTCAAATCATTTGGAAGTTCTCGTTCATCTTACACACCCAAACTGGAAAACCATCCAGTCAGTCCCTCTTGTTACACTGTATAGACCACCTGGCTTCTACACAGAGTTTTTTTATCAGAGTTGTATCCAAGACTTCCTCCCCACCTTGGATATAAACTTGGATAAAATTGGTGAAATAAGAGTACAATTTTAATGTTTCATCAACTGGGGAACATAGACCACCGAGAACATAGATCACTGGGCGTAATAGACACTGCGAAGGTGAGACTTTTTTTTGTGGCTTTTTTGTGTTATTTAAATGGAAGTTTGTAGATTATCATTTGATTTTTCACCTTCAGTTTTTTTGCTGACTCAGAAGGACTTATCATTTAATTTGCTTAATTTGTGCTAACAAATGAAGCTGGCATCTATCCACCCCCTCAGGACCAAGCAAGAATAAGGTTGATGCTTCTTGCCACACTTACATGACAATTACATGTCCTAAATAAGCAAATACATAGTAGGCCAATTAAGAGTAAAATGGTGTTTAACTCTCAAGATGAACCCCAAACAGAAAGACACTTTCCTGAACCGTTATGCCTAGGAGTCAGAGGAGCAGTCACTTACTCAAACAAGACTAAGACATTAAAAATAGTTTTTAAAGATCAGTCAGACAAAGATGATTTAAAACTCTTTATAACAAAGAATAGGATAGAATCTGTTACGTCAATATAATCTAGAATTAATACAGAATGTGTTTGTTATTCTATCCCTGTCTATAGGTTTTATGCAGCATCATCTTTGAATTCTTATATTCCTTAAATAGGTGTATTAGAGACATTCAAGGACAATGCATGTTACCGTCAACACAGTTCTGTACCATGTTAAAATAGTAATTTTTCTTCTTCCCCGCTCTGCAGACAGTTTGATATAACATTGAACTTCTTTAGATTCTGCAAATGCGATGTTCTTCTCATCCACTTCTTAGTCCTGTAAGAAACCACAATAAGACATCAACGCTCTTTGAAACAGTTTCAAAAAACGGTTTCATTTTTCACAATACAAATAACCTAAACTCATCATGTTACAAACTCAATATGGAGAAACCATTACATTTAGAACATATACATTGTGCAATTCATGATTGCCATCTGATGAATACATTCCCAAATGTTCCACTAACTTACCTATTACAGAACTTATTATATTTGAAAATCTGACCAATAAGCATGTTGAACTGCACCTGTAACCTTTGAAGCTATTGAATATATTTATTTGTGAATCTGTGAGGGGAAGGTCATTTTTTATGTTTTGTAATGGTATAGCAATGGGCTTAATTTCAACTGTACTCTCCAGGATTGTTTGTAAAACAAACAATGTGAGCTCTTCAGTGGGTCAGGTTAATTAATATAAGTCGGTTGAAGCCCAGCCGCGAGTGGAGCACCAAAGACCCCAGGATATCAGTACCCCTGCTAAAGCAGAAGGTGGGCCCAGCACATGTGCACAGAATGGTGGACATCATGTAGCTGTTGAACAGCAAGTACAAACCAATCAGACTAAGAAGGAAGAAACCAAAGGGGAGATGGCCAGGGGCCTCTGAAGTCAAGGAATGGAATTGCATCAATGTTGATTTAAAAGGAATTTTGGAAGGATTGAAGGATACAACGGGGAATAAATTATATTGCATGGGTGAGGTCATCTTTAATTATGGCATGGAAAGATATGGAGTTTGTCAGAAAGCTAGGAAGGAGAAGTCAGGTCAAGCAAAGTCAAGACGAGCAAAGTCAAGACGAGGTTGAAATAGAAAGGCTGATTCAAGAATGGAAGCAGCTGGAGAAGCAATGGAAACAGGCAGATTAGAATCAGAGAGAAGGTATCTATTAGCATACTGGAGACAGAGGTAAAGAGTAAACTCACTACATTAAGGAGGGCGGAGCTCCTCAGACAAAGAAGGAACAACAAGCTAGGATTACATTCTATAAGGATCCACTTTAGGCATGTGAAGTCATACACAAACACACAAATACATGAAAGAAAGAAAAATGCTGCAAAAACACTATGCAACACTTTTCACCAAGAAAACTCTGTATAACACCTCAGTGTACCTTTGAGATGAATAATGTCAATGTTATATGGCACATGGGTGACAACCTAACTTAACAACCTAACAAACCTATAAAAAAAACAGCAACTTACATGGCTACATTTTCAACATTTCTACATTGTACAACTGCAATCCAGGCACATGCATAGGCAGGATCAATGTACTTACTACATCTGATTGGATAAATCCATTTTCCATCCCAACATAGCTCATAACTTCCCCCAGCCATATTGTAGCCAGCCTGGCACTGGAACTCCACATATGTTCCATGCGTGTAGTATTGCTTTGACGTACCAACTACATCTGAGAATTCTTTCACAGTTGGTGGACCACATAAATCTGCAGGTACTATTTTAGAGAAACAGAAATTAAAGAAGGCATTAAGTTATCTTACATTCTCAAAACAAAAAAAACTTGCAAAGAATGCCAAATCTAAATGTTCATTTGTAATTTGATACCTTGATATAACATGATACCTTTTCTCAGATTTGTGGAAAGTGGGGATTAGCAGAAGGTTTGAAACACATAACTTCACAGTAACCATAAAAACTAGATTTGTTAAAATTTTTAGCACATGTGCAGTTAACAAAAAACAAAAAAAGGAAATTGCATTGGGCCTAATTTGAGGAAAGAAAATATGTGTTTAACACTGATTCCTGAAATGTCATTTTAAGTTTGATCTAGTTATGAGTCTCCACTCATAATATAGATTTGAGTCTAATTCTATTCAAGTAATTCAAATCATGGAGCTGTCATTTTTCACCATTGAGTCCCAGCGATGACAACTAGTTGTACCAAGTGGCACACATACCCAATGAGCATTAGTTTTAACTGTACTGTTATTCATAGGCTTAGATGCAACCCACTTTACAAGCGCAACCCACTTTACAAGCGCACCACCATCAAGACCTCCACCATCATCCCCGTGCCCAAAAAAACTAAGATCACTGGACTCAATGATTACAGACCCGTCGCCCTGACCTCTGTGGTTATGAAGGTATTTGAGCGCCTTGTGCTGCTTCACCTCAAAGCCATCACTGACCCTACACCTGGACTCCTCAGGAACCTACGCCAGGATCCTGTTTGTGGACTTCAGCTCTGCCTTCAACACAATCATTCCGGCTCTGCTATAGGACAAGCTCTCCCAGCTGAGTGTGCCTGACTCCACCTGCAGGTGGATCACAGACTTCCTGTCTGACAGGAAGCAACACGTGAGGCTGGGGAAGCGTGTTTCTGATTCCAGGACCATAAGCACCGGTGCCCCTCAGGGCTGCGTTCTTTCCCCTCTACTCTTCTCCCTGTATACCAACAGCTGCACCTCCAGTCACCAGTCCGTCAAACTCCTTAAGTTCGCGGACGACACCACCCTCATTGGGCTCATCTCTGGTGGGGATGAGTCCGCTTACAGGTGGGAGATTGACCATCTGGTGACCCGGTGTGGTCAGAACAACCTGGAGCTAAATGCTCTGAAAACAGTGGAGATGGTTGTAGACTTGTAACCCAGCCCCACCCACCCCCATCATCCTGAGAGACTCCCCAGTCGACACTGCGGAGTCCTTCCGCTTTTTGGGCACCATCATCTCCCAGGACCTCAAGTGGGAGCTGAACATTAGCTCCCTCACCAAAAGAGCTCAACAGAGGATGTACTTCCTGCGGCAGCTGAAGAAGTTCAAACTGCCAAAGACAATGATTGTGCACTTCTACACCTGCATCATCGAGTCGATCCTCACCTCCTCCATCACCATCTGGTACGCTGCTGCCACTTCCAATGACAAAGGCAGACTGCAGCGTATCATCCGTTCTGCTGTGGTGATTGATTGGCTGCAATCTGCTATCTCTACAGGACCTGTTAGCCTCTAGGACCCTGAGGCGGGCAGGTAAGATTGTGGCCGATCCCTCCCACCCGGGTCACAAACTCTTCGAGGTACTTCCCTCCGGCAGGAGGCTGCGGTCCATCAGGACCAAAACCTCATGCCACAAAACTAGCTCCTTCCAGGCTGCAGTTGGCCTTATTAACAAGGCCCGAGAACCCCACCTGACTTGGACTCTTATCCCGCCCCCACACCTCAAGTCTGTGTTACATTAACACACATTACATTGCACATTCACATTGCACCCCTGTTTTGCATTTTGCATTTTACTTTCCACTTTACTTTTTTATATAAATCTTTTTATATATTCGTATCTTATATATTGTATTTTTTTGTACTTTGTTGTACTTTTCTTATGTGTAGTACTTATTGTGGTTTTATGTTTTATGTTTACTGTATGCACCTATACACCAGAGCAAATTCCAGGTAGGTGTAAACCTACTTGGCAATAAATACAATTCTGATTCTGATATGATCAGGACGGACATGTCAGAGTTACAGCGTTGTGTATCTCAAAAGCGCGAGAAGCAGAAGTGGTGCCAAACGGCTGGGATAAGTATAAATAAAAATAATAAACTAGAAATGTATTTCCCCTGAGAAAATGCAAATGATTGCGCGCAGTAGTGTTCAGTTAACCTATGTTACCTATGCAAATAAGTGGATAACACTCCCCTTTTGACTATCCTACCACGTGTTGGTGAGAAATAAATATTGGAATAAAATTAGTGTAGAGATTTTCTATCAACAATGAATTACTGACATTGTCGCACAACAACACAGTCTGATACTAAAATATGAATGATCAGTCAATGTTCAAGATGAGATGATGGTGTATATTAATTATGTGCAATGCATCCAGTGGTGTATAAAGTACCCAAAAGCCATACTTAAGTAAAAGTAAAGATATCTTACTGGAAAATGACTCTAGGTCACAGTAAAAGTGAAAGTCACCTATTAGAATACTACTTGAGTAAAAGTCTTAAAGTATTGAAAGTAAAAGTACAAGTAAATGCTGTTAATAAAAAATTAAAGGGTCAGAATTTTGAGAATTATAAAGTTTATTCTTTTAAGTGCTGTGGCCACCATGACCAAGGACAAGGAGTTGTGTTGAAAATAATTGGGTTGGCTGTGATCCATCCAGGAGCAACAATGTTCAACATAATATATTGTACATAAGTATACTTTTGCATCTTCTATGAACTTATCATAATTCTCCTAAAAGCAATGTGACACTATGAAGGAGTTGTAACAGTGCGTTTATAAGTATGCTTATTCCGACTAGAGCAGGGGTCGGCAAGTAACTTGGGCCGCGGGCCAGTATTTTTCCTCGCCACTAGGTGGCGGGCCAGAGTCTGGGTTGCTGCCTATTTAGACGCTGCGATAGGTACCCCTTACGTGACCTCGCAACAACTAGGCCAACATGGAGAATGGATAGGTCTACTAAAAATAACTAATGATAATAAACCATGTGAAAGAGCCCATTGGTGGTCTGTTTGAATAATTTCATTATTTTAATGAACTCTGTCAATATAGGCTCGCCTATTGTGAATAATAGCAATGATGGACTTCTTTCAACATTGAGCCTCCTAATTAGACCTAGGCTACTACTTGGAGTCTATCTTAGGCTACTTTTATTCAAAATAGTTGGTTGACGCATGACAATGTAACAATATTTATTGTTTGGGGAAAATAGCGTGCAGAGAGAAGTTAGCAAAGAATTAGCTGGGAACGATGTCTTTGTCAAAAAGTCTGAAAAGGAAAGTTGACAACCAAAACAGAGCTTATAAAGGGGAATGGAAAGACAATTTTGCGTTTGTCTTACCCGGTTTCACTAATGGAAAGCCCATGTGAAAAAAAAAATTAGAATCTGATGGGTCAAAAGAAATTGCTGGCGGGCCAGAATTGGCCGCCTGTTGCCGACCCATGGACTAGAGGGCAAATGCATTATATTTTGTTCAGCAAACAATATCAACTTGATGCATCAGTTCAGTGTTTTGAGAAAGGACACCTGCCTTGTAAACTCCTGGGCCTGATTTGAACACAATAGGCAAAGGTTTTGCTCAAGCTGAATCTGATATCTTAACAGGTTTATGCTAATTATGATAACTAAACATTAACGTTGCGGCTCATGGTATTAATCTTAATTTACCTCAATGTGTCTCTTGAGGTTGGAAGGGGAGTTTTTGAATGCCAATATTTCAGTAGCTTAGGGTAAGCCTTGCCTGCCATTCACACGTACACGTTGGAATGCGTTGATCCAACGGATGGCGGAGGAGTCTGGGGGGTATTCGTCGTAGCTCGCTAAGCGGTTTAGCGAGCTAATTTTCAGGCTAAAATAAAAAACGCCCCTCTTTTTGGTTCGTGGAAGCAACTTTTGATAAATCACCATAGTTACATATCGATTAGCACTAACCTGCTCCAGGGCAGGCTAACTTAAGTGTAGCTGGATAAGCGTGCCACACCCCCGGAAAAAGGAGGGATCCCATTGACCAAGGACTGATATTAGAGTTAGATTAGCGGAGGGAGAGAGTTCTTTGCAATCGCCAAGATCCATTATTCTTGTATGAGCGCTACCGATTCAGCCGACAAGGAATCATTAATTTACAAGACCTTCTGGAGTCATTTATTGCAAACACCACAGTCGAACATTGACTGTCTTGCGCTTTTTTGCGAGTGGTACATTTTTGTAGTGTCGGTGATGCGGAGAACAAAGCACTCATAATTATATGAGTGTTATTAGTACACCATTGCATATCATTATTGTAGAAAATGATTAAGGTGGACTCATGATAAGAATAGAGAGAAATACAGACAATTTATTTTCACTGCTTCAATTTATTGCATTTGTTATTAATACATTTAGTCATTTAACAGACACTTTTATTCAAAGCGACTTCCAAGGAAATGTAAAACTTCATCGAGGAAGGAGGTGAGGGGATTTGAACTAGCAACCATGCAAATTCAAACCAGTAGAGGAAACCTCTGTACCAGTGGACACTTGCCGTCAGGTATTCATACATAGATATCACGGTATAAACATCCCAACACACCTTGCTCTCACAGCGGTGGTGGTGTTGAATTTTGCCATGATTATGGTCTTGTATTCTTCATAAGCATTCATGTTCATCTCCTACTCGCCAGCAGAGAAAAAAGAGCCATTTTCTTTGAGTTTAGAACCATTATACCGTTAGAAAATCATGGTTTTGGTGATCGACCTTTCCTGCCTTTTGAAGTAGGATGTGCACGCGCAAATGCCATGATAACTTTAGCCTGGTTGAAATTAACCACATGATTAGGATGCGGATCAGCCGTTAACGAACCGATATTTGCTGTTCTCAATCAGCTCGCTAATCTTAACGGGCTAAAAGGCCAATTGATTAACTTAGCTTCAATCCTACGACGAACGTACCCCTGGTGCACGGGGTTGTGTTGATACCAGAGACGTTATAGTGAGATTGACAGGCCAACAAACCAATCACGCCACTAGCAAGCTGTTTACCTTGTGAGTAGTAGCATGCTAACATTAGATAGGTGGCTCAGACACCTCGCAAATCCTATCAGACGTATTTTTCAGTTACAATAAAGGGGTTTTTACATTGTACAGTGTCTATTTCTCGGTAACTTTATGTAGCCCTGGCCAGCCTCTCACCAGACTACGCCACCCCTTGAGCTATAATAGAGAGCAAGGGGAACTCCGTCCCAATAATGGTCCGACACAGGTTCTTTGGAAAGATATGAAAGATTAGGTTTAATTTTGTTTCTCGTTAAAACAAGGTGTCACTTTGGTTGTCAATAAATAAATACATAAATACATTAAATGGACTTCAGGGGAATGCCCCAGCCGTTGGGTAAGAATCCGGAGCCACTGACCACACAGACTAACAGGGGCCTGCCTCCAATACCACATGTGAAGGAGAGCACACACTACTAGCTCATTGGCCACACCACCGCAAGCGCACCACTTGGGCACATTAAGAAAAAGGGGTTCACACTTCACTGCATTACACTGCACATCTTATCAAAGGTGAGAAACTATCTTAGAGGAAAACCTGGCCAACCTGTAATCTAGGCTAGGGCCCCAAACGATACCCAGGCTATTGCGGCAGGGGAGATGACACAGGGGAAACAGATAACAAATTAATGAAACAAACAAACAAAAATAAACCCTCTAACCTGTGGCTCACAATATCCTCTTAACCACATATACACACCTAGGCCCCCAGGCTAGAGGGGAAAACAGAGATACATATATTCTAAAAGCAGCACCCGGACCTATAACTAACTGGAAGAGAACAGCAGCTAACAATGCCGTCTAGCTGTGTGCTTCAATAGCTTCTATAAGACAGGAACAAACAGAGTACAAGTTTAAGTGTTTGCAAACACAGCTGGCTTACACTCGAAGCATACACTCATTCAAACAGGATTCAGATGAGCAGGTAACCTTAAACAGAAACCACTAGAGGCTATTTACTGCAAGGACCCAAAGCAGTGGTATGTTAGCAAGTGTGCTGTAGGCATAGACAAAACGTACCTTCGCTGTCTAAACAGCTGCACCCGAGAACGTCATGCACCTGGTATCTATATGCGGCCAGCAACCACAATAACCACCGCACTACGGTCGGACACAAACACACGCACGACCCCCACACACACACACACACACACACACACACACACACACACACACACGTGAAATGTCACCATCAGTTAACTGTAAAACACAACCACGTACAACAGCGGACGGGTTGGGCAACATACCTGATACACTGACTGCTACTTAACACGTTGCGATGCATGTAAACGGGATATGGATTGCAGTTGGTAGGGAAGACGCTCAACTCGTTCCTGTTGGCATCCGCTCTATAACACGCTACCTAACCAAAGGCAAAACGTTGCTTAGTCCACTTAACACTGACGCCAAGAAAGGGAAAAGAGAGTCATTTCCAACATACCGTGTCGCTGAAGACAACGCTCCAAAACGCGGCTTCACTCCACAATCAGCAATGGATGGCTACCGGCATAAGGACCCAAGGTGTATATATCTATGCCTGTTCGCACTAAACTAATTGGAACCCAGCCCAAGCCCCTACTAGTGACGTACACACAGGAGAAAGGTGACAGAGGTGAATCAAAATAAAAGTTCGCTACACCCATTGGTCCCACCGGCTACATTTAAAAAAATCTAAGCAAAAAAAAGTCAAACAAACAACTTTTAGGTACAAATACGACCATCTACAGAGTTCGGTCAGCCATCTTTTTTTTTGTTGCTTCCCGCTCTTTAGACGTGAGCATAAACGCGATCTGATTGGCTAGCGCCTGTACTGTCAGTTATGCATGAAAGGCAATTTGTTTGGCTGACGCATGCGTTGCCTCTCGAAAAGTTGAAAATGTTTCAACTCCTGCCACAAGCAACACATGAAACGCAACGCAACGGAACCCAACGGAGCTGTCATGGCAAAAAGTGACCGGGTGCCAAAAAGAGCCCGGGTGATGTAATATTGGCTTTCGAACGACTCTTGAGTGACAGTTGCCATACCAACGTTAGCATTACGTCACCCGGGCTCTTTTTGGAAGTCAGACAACCTCAAATAACGCAATTTACCCCAGAGCATCTCGCATTATACTTTGCTACCTGAGACCAGCTTGCCTGTATTTTACCTGCAATAAACCAAGCAAAACAACCATGTGCTTGATGTTTGACTGTGTTAGGAAAGTTGTTGACTCACAAATTTGTTATAGTGTCAAAGTAAGTACATTTCAACCGGTTTCGCCGCTAGCATCTCATTAGCGATTACTCCGTTAGCTGGGGCACATTATTTTGCTTAGTGTTTAGCTAGCAAGCTAGTATGAACTCTCCCAAGTCTTTCTAAATAGGCCTATATCAACAAATAATGGTAGATCTTAAATTATTTAAGATGTTAGTGTGATGTTGAGATACGCTGTCTGCGTAGTGACGTAAGCACCCACTAGTGGACAGGGGGAACAGTTCCGCCTGATGTATGAAGCAGATGCATGCAAGTGATGTCCGTCAGTAAAGCATCCAAATCAACCTAACTGTCTCGTTATTGAACAAACAACAATCGACACACAGAAACATTACAGTGGCGACGAGGATTCAAATGGATATTCGCGTGAAGAATATTTAAAAAGGAAAGGAGAAAAACCGATGCCGAACAGTCAACTTGCAACGTGAGTTTGAAAGCTAAAGGCTAGCCAACCAGTCAATAACGTACAGTGGATGTTAAGAAACTAGCAACGTAAAAATGATGAACGCTGCCATAAGCCATGCTGCTATTCTGCCGTTCGATACGGAGATTGATCCAACTTCAGTCGGAACAAGATGGAGTAAGTGGATCCAACGCTTTGAAAACTTTCTAGTTGCAATGAACATTGTGAATGATGGAAGGAAAAGGGCGCTGCTTTTGCACTTAGCTGGGGAACGAGTTCATGACATATACGACACGCTTGCCGGTGAAGATGATGATTTTGAAACAACAAAAACGAAACTGAATGGATACTTCACCCCAAAGAAAAACACTCAATATCTTGTGTACAAGTTTAGAAAAGCCGCACAGGAACAAGGAGAAAATCTGGACACATATCACACGAGGTTACGCATGCTTTCCAGAGACTGTGAGTTTACCGATGTGGACAGTGAGATAAAAGCCCAGATCATCCAAAGCTGCACTTCCTCGAGACTCCGCCGGAGAGCGCTAAGAGAACCTGAAATGACGCTGGAAACTCTGCTGAATTTTGGGAGAACGCTAGAAATATCAGAGCAGCAGGCAGAGGGCATTGAACAAGGTACATCCACTGCTGTCAACGCAATTGAACACAAATATAAACCACAAATGAATGATCAGAGGGGAAACAAAAATGCAAACAAAGACACACAATGCAGAAACTGTGGAGGGAGATATCCTCACAGAGGAGATTGTCCAGCAAAAGGCAAGGACTGCAATGTATGTGGAAAACCAAACCATTTCGCAAAGGTGTGCCGCTCAAACCAAAGAAAATCAGCTCAAGACAGAAAGGTACGTTATGATTATAACAAAGACACCACATATGGACAACAGAAAAGCACAAGACGTGTAAATCGAGTGACTGCATCAGAGTGTGGTACACAAAGGGACTCATCAAGCAGTGATGATCAGTATGTGTTTTCAGTTAATGGTGAAGCCTGCCCCAAACACCCCAGAACATCTATACTGCTCAATGACGTGCAAGTTGAAGTGTTGATCGACTCTGGAGCAGCAGTTAACATAATCAGTGAAAACATATACAACATGCTCAAGCCACAGCCAGAAATGAAGGTTGCCAATATCAAAATATTTTCATATGGATCCAAACATGCTTTGCCTATTATGGGTGTTTTTGAGTGCTCTGTGAAAGCAAAGGACAGAAACACACAGGCAACTTTCTATGTGCTGAAGGGCAGTGGACACTCTCTTTTGAGCTATGACACAGCTAGCAAGCTTGGCCTAATACAGATTATCAATGCAGTGGACCCCACCATTAGGAGTGTCTCAGACGAGTTGATTGACAGTCATCCTGAACTGTTCACTGGTATAGGCAAGCTCAAAGATTTCCGTGTGAAGCTACACATCAATCCTGAGGTACAGCCAACGTGTCAACCACACAGAAGGGTTCCTTTCCACGTCCGACAGAAGGTCGAAGAAGAACTACGAAAGCTGGAAGAAGACGACATAATTGAACGAGTGACCGGGCCAACACCCTGGGTTTCTCCAATTGTTACCCCGCCAAAGCCTAAAGACCCCGATCAAGTACGGATCTGTGTTGACATGCGTCAAGCCAATGTGGCAATACAACGTGAACGTCATCTCACGCCCACAATGGACGACGTGATCCATGAGCTAAACGGTGCACGGGTATTTTCAAAATTAGATCTCAACAAAGGCTACCATCAGCTAGAGCTGCATCCGGATAGCCGATACATCACAACCTTTACAACTCACCTGGGCCTGAGACGGTATAAAAGACTGAGTTTCGGCATATCATCAGCTGCTGAGGTCTTCCAGAACACCATTTGCCAGGTATTGCACGGCATCCCTGGTGTCAAGAATTTAAGCGATGACATCATTGTGTACGGCTCATCACAAAAAGCCCATGACGATGCTCTGCGAGCAGTCTTTTCCAGACTCAAAGAATGTGGCCTCACATTGAATCGCAACAAGTGCGAGCTTAACAAGCAACGACTGGAATTCTTTGGCTTTATCTTTTCAGCTGATGGCATCTCAGCTGATCCTCGTAAAGTGGCAGCCATACATAAAGCATCAGATCCCAAAGACCCTGCCGAAATCAGAAGCCTTCTCGGTATGGCAAACTATTGCTCCAGATTTATTAAAGACTTCTCCACCATCACTGCACCACTCAGGGAGCTCACCAAGAAAGGAGCACCTTGGAATTGGGGTGCTGAGCATTCAGCTGCACTACAGACACTCAAGGAGCGTCTCACCAGCGACACTACCATGTCCTATTTTGACCCGAAAAAGGACACTGAACTCGTTGTGGATGCCAGCCCATGTGGTTTGGGTGCGATTCTTTGTCAAACAGACAAGGGAGAGAAGCATGTCATAGCGTATGCCAGTCGGGCACTGACAGATGTTGAAAGGCGCTACTCACAGACAGAGCGCGAGGCCCTAGCGATCATCTGGAGCTGTGAGCACTTCCACCTATACCTCTACGGTAATGAGTTTACTCTTGTGACTGACCACAAGCCATTGGAGCTGATATGGAATAACCCAAAGTCAAAGCCACCTGCTCGGATAGAGCGATGGGGACTCCGACTCCAACCATACGACTTCAAGATTGTGTACAAAAAGGGAGCAGACAACCCTGCTGATTACATGTCTCGACATCCAATACCAATTCAGACATCCAGGAGCACAAGAGCCTCCAAGATTGCAGAAGAATATGTCAACTTCATATCACTGCTGGCTACACCGAAGGCAATGATTCTTGACCACATCAAAGCAGAGACACTGAAAGACGGCACTCTGCAACAGGTCAGTGCACACATTAAGAACAATTCGTGGCACACCATTACTGACAATGCACCGCAAGCTGCTACACTTCAGCAGTACAAACATGTCAGAAATGAACTCACACTGTCAGCAAGTGAGGACTTAATACTCAGAGGCTGTAGGATTGTGATACCCTCATCTCTGCAACACCATGTCCTGGAACTTGCCCATGAAGGCCATCAAGGCATTGCCAAGACAAAGGTCCTGCTCAGAGAGAAAGTGTGGTTTCCAGGCATTGATCAGCGAGCAGAGGCACTTATCAGAAACTGTCTAGCCTGTCAGGCCAACACTCCAGTCACCAGGACTGAGCCACTAAAAATGTCCAATCTACCTGAATCACCATGGCATTCAGTAAGTGCAGATTTCTATGGACCTCTCCCATCTGGAGAATATCTGATGGTGATTGTAGATGACTACACACGTTATCCAGTAGTGGATATTCTGCACTCCATTTCATCCAGTGTTGTGATACCACGCATGGACAACATCTTCTCAATGTTCGGGATACCACACGTTGTGAAGACGGACAATGGACCACCATTCAATGGTTCCCAGTTTTCCCAGTTTGCTCAACACATGGGATTCCATCACAGAAAAATAACACCGCTCTGGCCACAGGCCAATGCAACAGCAGAAAGATTCATGCGTACGATTGGGAAAGTGATTCGGATCGCCCCAATGCAAGGTATCCCATGGAAGCAACAAATGAACATCTTCTTACGTGAGTACAGAGCTACACCACACTGCACGACAGGAAGATCTCCTGCAGAGTTGATGTTCCAACGACGTCTGAACACTAAGATACCATCAGCCTACTCAACAGTCATTAGTGCTGACAAAGAAGTGCGTAAAAGGGACACTGAGGCAAAAGCTAAAATGAAGATCCGTTCTGATGAGCGACGACACGCAGTACCATCTCACATCAAGCCAGGTGACAATGTGCTTTGTCGTCAAGTGAGACAGAACAAGCTGACAACACCGTACAGCAAGGAACCACTCACCGTCACCAATGTGAAAGGCTCCATGGTGACAGCAGAACGGAATGGCTATACCATCACCAGGAACAGCTCGTTCTTCAAGAAGATCCATCCCATGACGCAGCAAGACCAACTGCCACCACCCGACTACGACCTGGATCCTGATGATGGCAATGATCAACCTGAACCAGCACCAACACAGCCTAGATATCCAGTCAGGCAACATAGGCACCCTCCAGCCTATTTGCGTGACTATGAATAGACTGTCTAGAGTTCATGGAGATATGCAAAGAAAACATATCCTTTCAATATCCTGTTTAGCCAGTTTATGTTTATGAATGCATATGATATGTTCTGTATCTCCAAGTGTATGCAATGTGAAATGTGGTGCTGATGTTTTGAGTGTCCCCACTTATGTTTTCAAGGCAATAATTCTCAGTTTGCCAGAATAGTTTGATCATATATGGAATTGTGTTTATGTCCATTGATAGACAGGTTGTCTAAAAAAAAAAAAAAAAGAAGAGTGATGTGATGTTGAGATACGCTGTCTGCGTAGTGACGTAAGCACCCACTAGTGGACAGGGGGAACAGTTCCGCCTGATGTATGAAGCAGATGCATGCAAGTGATGTCCGTCAGTAAAGCATCCAAATCAACCTAACTGTCTCGTTATTGAACAAACAACAATCGACACACAGAAACATTACAGTTAGCAAATGAACTGGCTGGCTTGCTAAAAAGGTAGATGAACAAGCACCGTATATTATTTAAGATGTTAGCAAATGAACTGGCTGGCTTGCTAAAAAGGTAGATGAACAAGCACCGTATAGTATTTAAGATGTTAGCAAATTAACTTGCTGGCTTGCTTAAAAGGTAGATGAACAAGCACCATATATTATTTAAGATGTTATTCAATTAACTGGCTAGCTTGCTTAAAAGGTATATGAACAAGCACCGTACCGTATATTATTTAAGATGTGAGCAAATTAACTGGCTGGCCTGCTAAACAGGTAGATGAACAAGCACCGTATATTATTTAAGATGTTAGCAAATTAACTGGCTGGCTTGCTAAAACGGTAGATAAACAAGCACCGTATATCAGTATATTTTCTCCTTGTTATAAAAACGAATTTCTACTCTAAACAATTTCAATTGAAATGCAAATGATGATGTAAACGGCTAAAATGGAACACTTTATTTACCGGGTAAAAATTTGTTTAGTCACAATATATAGCGATTAAAAAAAGTAGTATTGACTGCAAATGTTGATGTACAGGATACCGGCAGGTGTAGCTAAAACGGAATACTTAATAGTTTTAGGCACAATATTAAGTGACTAACAAGTAGCTGATGGCTTTCGAACGACTCTTGAGACTGACCAAAAAGTGCCCGGGTTACGTAGTGTCCAGGTTACGTAATGCAAGCGTTGGTATAGCAACTGTCACTCAAAAGTCGTTCGAAAGCCAATATTACATCACCCGGGCTCTTTTTGGCACCCGGTCACTTTTTGCCATGACAGAGCCACAATTCAGTTCGGCAAAGGATGACCTCACCACATTCAAAGTGACCACGTTCAACCTTGACGGATCAACGCATTCCAACGCGTACGTGTGAATGGCAGGCAAGAGGCACTTCATCCGGTACGAAGAATCCTTTCTGGCAAATAAGGCCACGGGTGTTGGTCTTCGTCACCACTGTCGTTTGTTGCGGGAGTAGCAGGTGCTTCCATCATGAAATCAGTCAACGTAGAGTGGAATTCTACTCATGTAGTCGCTCGCTAGCTGGCATCACTGGGAATAATAAAAAAACGCGGTTTTGAGAGCACTTGTTTAACGTGATTAACCAATGATTTTACTAGCAAGCTAGGACCACTCAGTGTGTTTACATGATGGTATAATTCGAATCTTTGCTTAGTCGGACTATGCTTTCTTTCGAGGGTAGGTGCTATTATCCCAATATACATGGCAGTGAATAAATCGAATCATTGGCCGAAAGCATGTCATATCCAATACGATAGGTAGCGCTGTTTTTATTACAACTAGTGGTGATACAGCCCTTTCCGCTTGACCTCTTCACCACTACCAATAACAACAACAGTTGATTGAGCATGAATCGCGTCTGTTCATCGGTCCAGAAATGCGTGTTGCCTCTTGGGTTGTTTGTTTGTTTGTTTGTTTGTTTGTTTGTTTCTGCCAGGCCGATGTGTTTATAAGTTACATTATTCAAAGGTGAAAGATAAAAGGCGAGAGAAATGCACGCACATTCACACACGCGCGCAAATAATGGGTTACAGCCTAAACGCATTGCCCTTCTGCCAGTTGCATCAAATTGTTTTAGTACTTCTTCGCTGTCGATTTCCAAATCTGTGTGAATATTCATGAGAGCAAGTCCAGTCAGTCTTTTCGTAGATAGATACAAACCTTCAGGACGCAATGAATGTTTGGCTAGAAATTTGCCGAACTTTCCAGGGCTTGATAAAGTTCACTGCGTAACTCATTTAGCTGTTTCCAGCTCTGTATCTGCATCGTCAACGCTGGGCATTAGTTGTCTGTACTCCGATTTTATAGTTTCCCCATTTTAATAAATATGCGTTCATGATATATTTTTCTTCTTCTCGCGTAGCAGAAGGTACGCACAGTGAGTACGGCTGCATGCGCCACTGGAACTCTGTGCAATTAATACAATACATAATAGGCTAATTGATACAATATCTCCTCGTTTGAGTGTGGTTGTTTGAGTGCAATGGGAGTGTATGATCGATGTTGTCTATAAAGGTATTTAGGTAAAGGTATTTACGGGAAAATATCTCGATCCACCTGTCACGTCTCTGTCTTTAGAGGGCAGCGCCAAATAACTGAACACAACTAAACTCACGCGTGCCTCGCGGCCACAATACCAAATTTCATCATATTTGATAGAATGAAGGACATATTAGTTGTGAATAGTATCACCAAGTTTGATAGGTATTGGTCAGGTAATAGCCGAGTGACAGCTGATTTGCTTTCTGATTTGACAGTACTAATTTGTGGTTTTTTTCAGCGCCAGATAACTGAACACAACTAAAGTCAGGCGTGCCTCGCGGGCACAATACCAAATGTCATCATATTTGATAGAATGAAGGACATATTAGTTGTGAATAGTATCACCGAGTTTGATAGGTATTGGTCAGGTAATAGCCGAGTGACAGCTGATTTGCTTTCTGATTTGACAGTACTAATTCGTGGTTTTTTTCAGCGCCAGATAACTGAACACAACTAAAGTCAGGCGTGCCTCGCGGGCACAATACCAAATTTCATCATATTTGATAGAATGAAGGACATATTAGTTGTGAATAGTATCACCGAGTTTGATAGGTATTGGTCAGGTAATAGCCGAGTGACAGCTGATTTGCTTTCTGATTTGACAGTACTAATTCGTGGTTTTTTTCAGCGCCAGATAACTGAACACAACTAAAGTCAGGCGTGCCTCGCGGGCACAATACCAAATTTCATCATATTTGATAGAATGAAGGACATATTAGTTGTGAATAGTATCACCGAGTTTGATAGGTATTGGTCAGGTAATAGCCGAGTGACAGCTGATTTGCTTTCTGATTTAACAGTACTTATTCGTGGTTTTTTTCAGCGCCAGATAACTGAACACAACTAAACTCACGCGTGCCTCGCATATAACGCATATAACGCATATAACTTTTCCTAGGCAATATTTGTTAACTTAGCCTACTCTGGTTTTGAATATGGGGTAGGCTACCACTCATGCGAAGGAAATCACCGGCAGATTGTCGCAGGACATTACGCAGATCTTGTCAAGCACTGACAAAGCATGCATGCGTTGGCAATCATACAAATATTTTTGTATCATCGCGATGCAAATGCATGTGTGTATAATAATATTCTGAATTCAAGTTAATGCTTGTGAAATAAAGGCATTTATATGTTTATGATTGTGTGATTCATTGGGATGTGCATGTGGGCAATAGTGGTTCACGTTGCTGTACTCACAATTTCGGAACAGCGGGCTGTCGGAAAAATGGGCTTTCGGAACATTGCCATGGAACCTTGGTCAGGTAATAGCCGAGTGACAGCTGATTTGACAGTACTGCTGTTGTTTTAAGCAAATAAAATGTGGAACGTCCTTATACGTGTTTAAGGAGGGGTTGAAAAAGGTGCTCATATCTTCGGACCTCTTCTGTTATGTTTGTTCATAATCAACAAGAATAAGCTTGTGAGACAGTCTGCAGGATATTCATAAAAAAACGTGTCATTAGTATGAACAGTTGAGACAACTTATCCCTATTTCGTCTTCCGGGTCACGACCTGGCAGGGAGAGAGGGAACATGCGCAAAGACGCAAAGTCCAGTTCCTTATCCAATTCACCGTTACATGCCGCAATAGTCGAACTATCAACTGGATCGGATCGAGTTATCCAGGGGTGTTAGTCCGACTATGTGCGGTCCGACTACGATCCGACTAAGGTGCTTACATGAAACGGATAATGCGATTTCAGTCCGACTAAGGCAGTTATTCGAATCCATGTAACCACGGTCACTGATTCGCCAAGCCTGCTTGCTTGCAGTCTGTGTTCCACCACAGTCCCCGACGTTGGTCTCATTATTCTTTTTTTCTTCTAAAGATAGATTTGATTTTGTAGCGAGTAACGAAGGTTTCAGGGGAAATGTATCAGAGTCAAAGTATCAGTTTTCTTTGCAAAATGTAGTGAAGTAAAAGTCAGTCAACAGAAATATAAATAGTAAAGTAAAGTACAGATATCCAAAAAAACGACTTAAGTACAGTAACAAAGTATTTCTAATTCGTTACTATACACCACTGAATGCATCTTAATGAGATCTAGGAAAACTCGACCCCTTTGTTCCTGTGAAGAATGTCCTATGTCTTTGCTTCCTCCACAGCAAGAGATTGCAAGCAAAACTCCTTGCTTTAGTGGTATCTTGGTGGTGGAAATGGTGGACAGATATGGTACATTTTCATATTCGTATCGTTATTGTAAGCTTATGTGGGGTTTAGTTACATTTGATAACTTTAATTCTATTACTTTTGAGATGAACGTAAAAAAATGTATTACTCTATAATCTCTGTATAATTTACACTGTACAAGTCACATACTAAAAAATATCTTCCCATCATCTGTTACTATTACATCTAACAGCACAACTAACAGCACAAATGGTAAAGCCCAAGTATTTAGCAGACGCTTTTATCCAAATTTAAGAACCACTGCACCACACCAACACAGTTTTATGACGAACTGTGAGCAGAACTCTTTACCGCACCGCATTGCATCATAGCCTGTGTTATTCTGAGGCGTTACTTACGTATAGGCTAGCCTACATAACAGCAAGCAATTTGCATTGGGAAAATCAAACACGTTGAGGGGTAGACAAGCTTGTTAAATGCAGTCAGAAGACATTATGGTGGTAGAAACAAATACAAATATCACAAGTAGGCCTAGGTAGCGTAATATCACACGTACAAGTTGGAGGCTTCAACGAAGATGCTACCCATTCACTTTGGATGGGGTGACGTCATGCGGTGCCAAACTGATGAGCCGTTCCGTTGCTTCGCTTTGCTTGCAGTAGTTGAGAAAAGTTCAACTTTTCAAGCAGCCAACCAATCAAATCGTGGTTATGCAAATATTCCAGTGAGGGCGCTAGCCAATCAAATCGTGTTTATTTTTAAAATTAGCATGCTTCTGAACATCTGTGAATTAGCTTCATTGCTAACGTGTTCAGGCCCTAAAAATAATAATAATAGTAAAACTTACGTGAACAATATGTGAAGATGTGAATCACATAATAAAACTTGAGAAGATCAATAATGTGCTTGCATAACTGCTTTGCAGTGCTGTGTGCTTGAGCGGTCACACTTCTTTGGGACCAACAACAGTAAAAATCTAACCCTTTGATTTAAAATTAGACCTACGTTAAAACCAGTAAAAGTCTTTGACATAACGTTGAGGAATCAAGAGGTTGCAAAGCAATGCACTCTGTTGTTCTTCCTAAGATTCTTCTTCTTCTTCTAATTGATTTTTGACAAATTATTTAATACAAAATACAAAGTTTTTATTTGTAACCCACAGAAGACAATCCACAAATGTGTATCATGATCCACACATAGTTCACTATCCACAAACATGTATTTTGTTGTGTAAAATCATATCCACAAAAATATGGAGCGATTTTGTACATGTGAATTGGGTTTTGCACATTTGTGGGTTACTTCATGTGAGTTTGTGGGACTTTCCTTCTATGTATTTTTGGAATTTTGTCCAATTCGTACTGCAGCTGATCTGAAAGCACGAGATGCATCAGTAGCTAGTACGAGATGCAGTTTGTAGCTACACCAGCAGATGGCGACATCCATCACATGAGCTGACGGAACTACCTAGCATCCACATCCGTAAAACAGGAGACTATAAGGAGAAGGACAGCAGCCTGATTTCAACCAGCAGGTGAAAGACAAAGTGAAGTAGGCCAACCTAAGAAAAGATCTCCTCCGGATTCATGAACGCCTGGAGATGTGTTCTTAAACCGCCAAAGTGTCCATAACTGTGCACTGATTCTTAAATTGAACAAGCGTTCTTGTGCACCAGAATTTTCATACAGAAACGCCCCGCCAGCTCCTTATAAGGGCATGCAACTATTCAACTGAAGAGATGTGTGCACAATCCACAGACTCCACAGGCAACCCGAGAGCTACTTCAGACTCATCAAAATCAGGTCAAAGTGGAAAGCGGGCACCGGTCGACTAAACACAGACCTAACTTCACCGGTGCAGAGGTGGAGGTAATGTTGCTGAATTTAGATGTGTCCATTCTATTCCACTATGGCTATATCCACGAGATTGAGTTTAGTGCTTATTTATTAATTCACTTACATTTGCAATGTTCGTGTAGTGCGTTTATTTATTTTAGGATATTATAATGTCTTGTAGAATCATGACTGTAAATGTGAAACGTAATTGTTAATGATACAAATATTCTCGTATTTATTATTATCATGATTATTTAAATCCGAGGATGTCTGTAGAATTGATGTGAACCCAATCACCAACGATTTCTTACAAATTCAGCCCTTAAAAAAAATCTGGCCGATTTACGACTGCTATTTAGGTCTAAGTTAAGAACGAATCCCAGATGAGAAAACTTACATGAATGCCAGATTTATCCCGGAAACTTCGTAAGTCTTATTCGTAGTCCATTGTTGTCATCTCCAGGGGCCTCATGTGCAAACGTTGTGTAGTGCTGTTTTTTTGTTCCATGATGATGACTGGCTTATCAACTGTTTCAGATTTCCAAGAGCTATCCTCTTGGAATTCTGTATGTTATTGGGTCCAGCTTTGGAGTGTGATGCTGCAAGGAGTCACATATTTGCCCATACCCTAGAGCTCGTACCCTAGGGCTGGGCGATATATCAAATTCTCGCGATTAATTCTGGTTTTTGAACGACGTGAAAAATGCCTAAATCGCAAAGTCATTTTCTTCACCAGTCCTTAACCCTTCTTGATTTTTTCTCCTATTTCCATAAAGATATCATCCCAAAGACACACCCACAAATCAACATGTTTTACAACAAAAATGCACTTACAAAGATCACAATTTCTGAACTATTGAATACTTACATGTGCAGTCTACTTCATCACTCCACCTGCCATTCAGGCATGTTATTTCCCGTCCTGGTTTTGCAGTGAATGGGTACTTGCATGTGTACGTCACAGGGTATCCAGTTCTGTACTCTTCAGCATCAGGAATTAACTTCATATTTTCCCCCTTAGGCTTATCACACATGTCACGCACTGCATAGAATACAGAGAACCATGACATACAAATATAAAACATTAAATTGAATTATAAGTTATTAATAGTTCTCATACAGTGGACGAATCTTAATGATAATACAGTCATTGATTACTTATTTTGTTTCTGACTAATATGTTACTTTTATATTGCAGTAGATGACGATTAAGAAAACAAACAATTGTGTATCTGAATATAAAATAATATGAGAAGTGAGTAAAAGTACACACATCTCCGAAGTAACTTAAAGCCACATTACGCCAGAATTGGTATTTTATGCTACTGAGCTCCCCTTGAAGTTGCAGAGTGTAGCTCATTTTTAAACTACTGTTGTAAATACAAATTGCGCTTAGAGACCCCCTAATGGACAGTGTACACGTTGACAAGCTGAAAGATATGAATCCGTCTGTGTGCTCCGCCTTTGGCGATTGTCTGCCCCGCCTTGATTGTTTGCACCTGTTCCTCATCACCTAGTGTATTTAGTTTGCGTGTTCCTGTGTCTCGTTGCCAGTTCATCTTAGTTTCCTCCGTGTTCTAATGGTCCAGCGATTTTCCTAGAGATTCACTTAATTTAGTGATTTGGCCTCAGCTTTGTTTACGACCCCTGCTTTTGCCTCCTCCCTGTCAAATTAGTTTGCTTGATCTCTTGACTGATTATCCGTTACCAAACCCTGTCTTCGCCCTCTCCTTGTCAGAATTGTTTGCCTGTTCTCTGGACTGTCTACCTGTGTACTGAACTCTGCCAGTAAAAGTTATTGTTTGTTCCTTACCCCTGTCTCGGAGTCGTGCGATTGAGTTCTGCTGTCTGTCTCAACACCGCTCGCTTCACCTTGTGCTTCAAATTACAGCCCATTCAATTCAAAATTCAGGTAATAAAGCTCAAAATGATCAGCTTTAGTGATCTTTTTCGTTCATGCTCATATTAGCATATTGTCTCCCAAAACCACAAGTGTTGACCCATGATGTTATAGGCACCATATTAAATTTAGCAACAACTTCAGAACAATTCTACTTATAGGGAAGTGCTTATTATGATTAGTTTACAGTACTATTACCTGTGTGCACGTCGAGAGTAAAGTTCAACAATTAAAATTAATTTTTATCATTATTGTTGTTAGGCTAACCCTAAACAAATTGCTTGTGTATTCATGCTTCTTTTGGCAGATGCAGTGGTTGGGGGAGCTCATTACGTCATCCTTTCATTCACTGGAAAATGGGTAGCTCACACAAAAGTGCTGGGTAGATGTTACTGAAAACACCGTGAAGTGCAAACTACCGTGTGAAAATTGGTTTTTCGCTATCAACATTATACATTTTTTTTTTAAATGACAGACCAAAAAATTCAAGACAACAAGAAAAAAATTGTTTTGCATTTCCTGTAGGAAATACCAGCGCATGCAAAACAAAAGTTAAAAATTGGTTTTGGGCTATCAACATTATTATTTTTTTTTTTTAAATGACAGACCAAAACATTCAAGACAACAAGACAAAATTGTTTTGCATTTCCTGAAGGAAATACCAGCACATGCAAAACAAAAAGTTAAAAATTGAAAATAAACATTTAGTAAAAGATCAGGACAATTAACACAATTCAAGGTATGCAGAGAATGACAAAGGAGAAGGAGGGTGGAATTTCTCCCTTTTACACATATGCATTGGTATGCTGATCCTCTTTACCCACCTTCCTTCGGTGTGGACAAAAGAAAATACGTTTTATATAGTTGTTATATAAAGACTTATAAATCTTTAATAATTGTGGGTTTACAAAGATAAAAGTTGGTATGTAAGACCTGGAAATGTGGGAATTGAGCTTATATACTTACCAATGCATGTCGGGGGATCAGTCCACCTTCCTGAATTGCAGGTAATTGTATTTCCGCCATCAATTTTATAAGACTGATAACATGTATATGTCACTGTAGCCTTATTTCTATAGATCTTTTCATTTGAAGAGACAATGATTCCATTTTCAACATCTGGTGGAGCATTGCACATACCATTTTCTCCTGGTTGGGGAAATTACAATTTTTCATCTTTGAGGCAGATTGACCATTGATGACCAACAGAAAAGTGACATCACAATAAAAATCAATATACAATCTTACTGAAATAAATTAATTACGTTTGCAATCTGGTTTCTCCCATCGTCCGTTGTCACACTTAATTCTTCCAGAATCTGATGTGTAACCAGGTTCACATTTAAACTCTTGAAACTGTCCATCTGAATAGATTTCCTTCACATTCTGATAAATGACATTGTCAACAGCACGTGGGGCAGTACATTGATGTTCAGCTGGAAATGACGATGGAAAACATGAAAAGAGAAAAGAGATTTCTACCTAATTCATCATGTTCATAAAATCCTTCATATGGGGAAACTCATCTACTCCAAACTCTATGCTCAAATCACAAAACCACAGAAAGAAATGTACAACACACCCCAACACACAAAAAACATTTAATTTATGTTAGGCTAATGACTCTTGTAGTTTCAAAGTTACTCTGCAGTATTCTACCGAAAAGGTTTCATGGAGTACAATTTTTAGGCACATTTTATTCATTTTACTGAAGGTAAGCAATTTAATTGCTGTGTTAGCGTTAATATATTGCTCAGTTACCGGTATTGAATGTATTGTCCATGTATCTTACACACCGCACACACCCACCCTAATGATCTTAATCTCAAGTGAAATAGCCTACTATGCAAACAGCAATGGTGGGTTTATATGTAGTTTAAAGAAAATTGTTAAACCCTTCCCCCAAACCTCCCACCCCCCAAGGACCTCACTGATCTTCAAATCCTGGCTACGGCCCTACCTGCCAGATTAGTGTTTTAAAGTTGCCTTGTGCCTGGTAAGCCATGGAAGACCAGCAAGGGGCAGTTTGTTCATGGACTGGTAGGCCAGGTAAACAGTTGAGAAAAATAACAGTTTTCTATTCATTTGCAAATTTGTAAAATTTACCACAGCTAGTTACCTCATCTATCTTCTGTACTATTTTACTACTTTGGAGATGGAAGAAAAGACAACAAACCCTATCCCAACACACACACACACACACAGATACACTCACCAATACACTTAGGTGTGGAAGACCATGAGCCTTCAGAGCAGGTGCTTTTCTGCCACCATCCCTCAGTATTTAATTTGAAACCCCTCTTGCATGAAAACACCACGGTATCCTTGTAAGGCTTTTTTACGAACCCATTTTCAATGACAGGTGGGTAACAATCTTCTTTTCTGACTGAAAGCAAAGTCACATTGTTCTATTACATTACATGTAGATGCTTCAACTGGATGCACAAACAGTCAGAGTCCACATATTGAGAGAGGCTTGCTGATCAGGCTCGTAATCAAGCTCACAGTGATAATAAATTAGGGCACCATTTTTGTACACTGACTGAGAGTCACAAATTATTTTCGCACCGAGGATATCTGGTGCAGCACGTGTGATCTCTGAAATACAGGTGCAGTAACTGTGAGCCAATGGATCAGGTTCAAATTATGTATTTGTTGTATAAACAAGATTCCATTGGGCCATGTGTCTTATGGTCACATCTGACCCTCCTAATAAGAGCTACTATTTGAAAGCCCTCACTGACATCACTGTAATTATCAGAGGTAAATATGCCATTTGACTTTCTATAGACAAAACACAAACAAAGAAAGACAGCTGCATTGACATACTGCAAAGAGGTTTGGGCTTCCAGCCTTCAACTTGACACGTAGCATCTTCTGCAGGTCTCTTGTAGTTCGAATCACAACTATACGGTAAAGTTTCCTTGTATCTATATGAGGCTCTCCAGGCCCAATACGGATAATTCACATCACGAGGCCTAGAGCAAAAGATTTCTGTAGCAAAATGGAACATTTAAAATTGGTGGTCACTCGCACACTTTTATGCTATGTTAGGTTTAAACATGAAATATGAATGGCAGTGAAGTTGGAACATGTTAGGGCTATGGCCTTTACACATTTGTTACCTTGACAATCAGGTATATTTGGCCACTCTCCATCTACTCCACAGTGGAAAGAATCTCTCTCTTTGAATGTAGAGGTCCGATATCCTTCCTTACAATGGAACTCAACCATTTCTTTAGGTTTGAAAATATTTTTGCCTGCAGGTAATCTTGTTGTTCCAGTGGAAACCTGAGGTGGTAGCATGCATTCGTTCTCTGCAGACCAAACATACAAGTAACAACAGAATAGTGAGTAGATGCTACTAGCCGACAGAAAAACAGTACTCTGTAGCAAACACGTCTGTCCATGTGGATTGCAAAGACCTCTTCACCTTCACATTCTGGTTTTGGATTCCAACCTAATTTAGAGCATTTTGTTCGTCCTTCACGGGCTTTGTATCCTTCATCACAGGTGTATCTGAGGACATCGTCCCACTTGTACACTGATTTGGTGTTTGTAACTTGTCCTTGTGGTATGTAAGGTTTTTCACATTGTATTTCTGAGAATACATGAAATCTTTTGTGAGACAGTGGGTATGACAGTTTTGCCAAAGTTTCCATCATTCGAATACAAACAGTTAAGCTTCAGCTGTGCTAGTCCCTGCCTAAATGATAATTCAAATATCATAATTCAATACAAACTATACGTATAAATTAAAGCATGACTAACGCATGTTTGCATTAACATATAAACTCTATAAACAATTTCAAGAAATACATCTATCTTATGCAATTTGCACATGCACTCTGACCGCAAATCCAAAGAGCCAGGCTCGATGGGCATGGCAGTCAGAGCACATACTTATCTGTAGTGACGGCACATCGTCACAGTTCCACCTTCATATAACTGAAACTGAACTTGTATAGTACATTGTGTACATTACCTTTTGCAGCTTCAGTGTTACTCTGCAGTATTCTGGTTTATTACAGTACAATTTACATTTAGTCATTTAGCAGACGCTTTTGTCCAAAGCGACGTACAAGGGAGAGAACAGTCAAGCTACGAGCAATAGCGACCTAGTGTAACAATAAATACTATTTTACAGAAGAATTAGAAAAAAGTGCAGGAATGTAACTGCTGTAAGTGCAAGTTAAGTACTAGTAGAAGTGCAAGTTAGGAAGGGAGGTGCTCTCTGAAGAGTTGGGTCTTCAAGAGCTTCTTAAATTTACATCTACATTTTACGGAAGGTGAGCTGTTCCATTGCAAGTTAGTGTTACTATGTTGTTAAGTTACCTACATGGAAATGTAGTGTCCAAAATCTGCCTGTTGTTTTGATTCCCTACCTAGTCAACTGAAAAGAGTTTTCTAGTGAGTGAGTGAACGTTCTGAACATAGCTTTAGTGTTTGTCAGGTTAAAACCAGGAAGATTTGGTTTACTAGGGATACGCTCACTCCACTCCATTCTCTATCTGCAGGGAATAGACAGGGACTGCAGAAAGGTTGGTCTTACTACTTCTGCCATGGAGGTTATGTATGTCATTACTGTTTGTTGGTTTGTTTGTCTGTCAGCAGGATTACACAGAAACTATTTGGTCGATTTTCATGAAACTTGTTGGAGGGATGTAGCATGGGCCAAGGAAGAACCCATTAAATAGCTAGGCCAGTGAAGACGTGAAGGACAAAACCCCATTTGGCATAACCAATTCTGATTGGATGAACAAGGCCGTGACAGACAGTAAAAGGAAGGAGGAGCCATATCTCTATAAAAGAGATTACCACTTCTTCCTGGTTGCCAGTAGGTGATCGTAGGAGATGCTCCATAGACCAGCTCAGTAGTAGTTAAATGCTCTAAAATAAAGTGCTCAGTATCTTTCAATTAAAAAGAAAAGGTTTCCTTATTATTTGTGCTACTTATTTTTTGTTAACCGTGTGGTCTGTTTAGTGGATGTATCGCGTAATTTACATTTTAAAAGAAGAATATTCTTTCTAATTCTATTCTAATTATTGTTGTAGACTTAAAACAATTAAATGCTAGACAGTGTTTCTCAGAATTCCCCTTCATTCCATTTAACCTTTTCTAGACAAGAAACACAATACAAACACATGACTGTGTGCCTTTGGGATCAAAAAACATTTCTACTTTTTTAAGAACACACAGTACTTCTTCTGTACCTTTCATGTGTTGACATTTCTGTTCAAAGCAGATTTATCATTTTGAATGCCACACCCTGAGGCTAGTGTAAACAAAGAGCCTAATCGTCATCCATCCATTGATTTCAGCAGGCAAACTAGCTTCAGGTGTACAGCAGGAAATAACTAAGCTGGCAATTGGTTAACCGTATGAGTGGGAGTGCTTTTATACACCAGGTAACCGTCAGTATGGCAGAAACAAGGATTCGAAGAGAGGGGATTCGAAGAGAGGACGGCGCCCAGTACCAAACGAACGACAAACCAGGCAAACTGCCTAACGGAGATAATGTCAAACCGGCATTCTGCCAGAGCTGGACTTCACAAAAGCTCTAGCCGTGTCCGTTGTGGAAGTCCTGAAGGCTATAGGAGTAGAGAACGTCCCTCACATCGTTAAGCTAAGTAGCCTTCCGCCCTGCCTAGTTTGGAGCTCACGATTGCAGGCTGCACCTGAGCTGCAGCTACTTCGGAACGCTGCTGAGTGTTCCCTGGGTCTTTGGCCATCCACCCGCTCTCCTCGCACACATTGTTGTCCTACCCAGCCAATCGTGGAGACTACTGCTGGACTGTTCCTTGCTTGGTCACTGCAGTCCACTGTCTGAATTGACATGGTTTGATGTGCCATTGTGTGAAGTGCCATGGTGTGCAGTGTCACTGTGTGAAGTGCCCACCTCGAGAGAGCCTTGTTTCGTTTGGAGTGTATACACGAAGTGCCTTCAATATTTGTAGTGTTTACTCTCTCTCATGCTACAGTTCCGGGTAGCCGGCTGCACGTAGCCTGGGTAGGCTACATTAGTAACCTGTGCATCTGCGAGGGCAGAGTGTGCCTTATAACCTCTTACTTACCACTCACTAGCCTCCCACTGTTCAGGACCGCCTGCTCGAGGAAACGAGCAACTGCCGCCCACCTCTGACTAGCTACCTGCTCCCCCCGTCCCCCTGCTGGAGGAAAGAAGCAACTACAGCCCACCTCCGACTATCTGCCTGCTTCCCCAGTCCCCCTGCTGGAGGAAACAAGCAACTGCCGCCCACCTCTGACTAGCTGCCCGCTGCCCCAGTACCCCTGCTGGAGGAAACAAGCAACTGCCGCCCACCTCCGACTCCGACTGCCCCAGCCCCCCTGTAAGAGGCACTGGGAACAACCGCCGTGCCACGGACTAACCCCTCACTGCCCCATTCCCCTGCCATCTCGTCACCAGCACCCTAGTCTCTTAAACCCCCCCTGCAGGAGCCTCTTGAGGCGACCCGGCATTAGAGACTCTTCTTTTTAATTATTTAATAAAACACTATATCTTTTTTTTTAAACCTTATCTCTCTCTGACATCTCTTTGGGGGGGATACGGTTTGCTCCTCAGAGTAGTAGTTAAGTGGCGGCACCAGCGCCCCCACCTGTTGCATAATTGTGTTGGACCATCGTCCATTTATACACTGCGTCGACTCATGAGCCTGCAAAATGTAGTAAGATTTGCATTTGAACTTCACCCAGTCCCCATGCTTGTACTCTTGGCGTGATGTGCCAACTATATCTGCGAATGGGACTGATGGTGGTGGACCACATGACTTATTGGGTTTTACTTTAGAGAAAAACAAAGGAAGTCGGGGTGGCAAGGCATAGGCATACATGTTAGTGGTTGTACATTCACAGATGAAACAATTTGTGAAGTATGCTGATTCTAAACAAACTTTACACTGCCGAACAGTGACTGTTGACAAATAATCCCTAACGCATTTCTGGAAAGTTCTGCTCCACTGTCCATTTTCCAAACAGGATACCACTTGCACTTCCTTAAAGACCATGTTTGAATGAATACAAGTGAAATGTAGTTTTGTTCCGTATGCCCAGTGGGTAGGCCTCTTACACAAACACTGGTATGGATTTCTTCACGTGCACAAGTAATTGCTATGAATAAGTGATGTACAGGGTACATTGGTTCTCAAGCGCTTTTCCTCAGTCCTTTTCTTTTCTTTGTGATAGTTATCTTTCAATGAGACAGTGGTCATTACCTTCACATCTGGGAAACGGCGCACTCCATTCTCCACTAGATGTGCAAGTCACCTCCCTCTCCCCTCTTATGCTCATCCCGTCTTGGGCACATGTGAAGTGGAGTGTCTCTCCATATTTACCAGGTTCTCCATTAGCTGAATCTCCTCTGCTCATGGTGACACTGGAGTCAGTTTCCCCCAACTCACAGGTGAGAACTGAGAGATTACAGCAAACAAGCAAACAGCTTGAGTCCTCCTGGAAGACTCTAATTACAGCTATAAGTCAGGATAGAACATATATGCACTATTCAGGCTTGTACACTCTTCAGGCTTGTACACTCTTCAGGCTTGTAGAGTGTTCAGGCTTGTACACTGTTCAGGCTTGTGCAGTGTTCAGACTTGTACAGTGTTCAGGCTTGCTTGTCTATTCATTTATCTATTCAAATTAGGCACAACTGTCTGATTAAAGCTAAATCACTACCTTAAATTTACTTACGCACTTCATGACAGCATGGTGTAGTACAGAATCAAACTGAATTTTGTACAACAAGGTAAACAACCTAGATCATGGTTAAAAGTATACCTTTCATTGCTGTCTCCAGAAAACTGCCATTGCAATTGATGGAAGTGCTTATCTGCCGCTCTACAGGTCTATATATATTATCTCCATTCCTTACCTTGACATTTAGGTCAGACATAAATATCGAATCTTCACTTACCTTCACAAACTGGTAAACTGTTGCTCCATCCATCAAGCATACACACTCTTCTGTCAAATTGACTCATCATTTGGTAGCTAAATCAAGATCAACAAGTGTAAACTTGAGCATTTACTGGTCTGTTCTGAACAGTATAGTATAGAATGTATAAATAATAATAATTTTGTATGTTGGTATTTGATCATTGTGATTGGATGTTGATATCCGATGATGGGAAACGAAAAGCAGTGACTCTCTTAAGTGTGGAAGACATTGAGATTTGTTCCATTAAAACATGTTCCTAAGTATATCCATTTCCTTCCAGCTCGTTTCTTTAAAGAGTGAGACATCCATCAGTAAACAAACCCAAGACATAGTTTACATAAGGGTTCTGTTCATTGTCATATTTTTATTAGAAAATATGGGTTTAGGGTTTAGGTTAAGTTAATGAAAGCACAGATACTTAGTTAAACCCTACATGCTACCCTACACTTACAGTGAGTAAGATGTGGATACATTTGGCAGATTGTTCAAAATGGACGCAACATCAGCACTTTCCTTTGACATGAAAAAAAGATTTGGAGAAACAAGACTCACCCCTTGTCGCAGGTGTACTTGATCACTGTTCCAAACACTAGGTCAGTTCCTTCAACTAAGTCGTAACTCCCATATTGCATGTCTTCTGGTAGTTCACATGGTTTAGCTGTAAACAATCATGTCAAAAAGAAAGTACAGCAGATATTACACGTTTCAAAGACCATAGACACGTATAGGCAGACACATTCTGGAAGGTCGATGGAGAAGCAACCATGTTTACTCACGAAGGCACTTCCCCCTGCGGACTCTTTCCCATTTGGTCCTGGAGCAAGAGTACACGATTCGTCCTGCCGGCACATAACCTAATACACACGAGAAGGGCAGCAGGCTGCCATCGGTGTAGTTGGGCTTCCTGTACTCCTCAGACACCTCTGCATTGCTCACCACTGGGAATGGCTCAGTGCACACTGTCAAAGCCACAAGAAGGATGGCTCAATCAGTCTAAGGCGTCTGCTTCACAGCACAGTCTTACAGACATTCTGTAGTGACTGACTGACAGACAGAGCTGAATAAATCTCCTTACCTCCATTTCGGTCTATCTGTGAGGTGGCGACACACAGAAGACTGCAGAACAGCAATAAAGTTGTTTTCATTGTGACATGTAACGCATCAAGTAATGAATGCCATGGACTTGTTTGTAGGCAGGTTAATATTTGCTGATGGCCAGCCTCTTCTATGACTCAGTAATCCCTCGTCCAGTGTTTATCAGGTCAGTGGGGTGCAGGACCTCTTGCAACACCCTCCAGAACAGTCAAATGTTTGCCACTGTGTGACATCATCATTTCTATATCACCACTTATGAAGCATTTGGGAACATAAGACGCCGGTTCATTAAGGTTAGAGTACACGTGTTTTAAGTTTTAAAATCAAGGAAATTGAAAATAGTAAAACATTAATCATTACATGATTAAATGGTGATGAACTCCTTAATTATATTAACAATTATATATTAATTGTAGTAAATAAAAAAATTGTATTAAATAAAAAGATGAGTTTAAAACATGTGTATATGTAATAACTGTCAGGGAAGTATATGTATGTATTGTATGTATGTATGCTTAACGGGTGGTTGTACTTCTATACTCCTACTGACTCTGTCGATCATTGGCCTCAAATCAATTAGAACCTACGTTTTTTCCAGTTAATCATAAAACCCAAAGCTGGGGCGCACATCCCAGAAATTGAATTGGGCAACTAGCATTGTGAAATGATTAACCATCATCTAGTGGTTGGTAAATGTTGCTTAAATGAAATGCACCAAATGCATTTCAGTAAATTGTAGTATTACTGTTAAAATAGAAAGTTAGAAAAGTCTGTCATATGGGGTGCCAGTTTGTTTTTAAAGAGGCGAGTCAAGGCAGGATGTTAACCTTGTAGAGGATAAATGTAGTGACAAAAATATTTTGATGTGTAGTAAAGTTTTTCGTTCAGGAAATATTTTGTGCATGTGTGAAAAAGTTTTGCACTCAGATATAATTTGCTCATGTTAAAAGTTTTTTGACAGAAACACAAATTTCACACTGTAATTTCACAGTGACACTGAAATTACAAGCTTACAAGAACTCAATTCACGAGTACTAATTCTGGCACTGTTTTTACACCTGAGATGACTAGCCAATCAGCACGTTGCTTACTGACTACCCAATCAGCACATTTCCCATTGACTAGCCAATAGATTACCGGAGGGGTCGTGTCATTGATACAAACTAGAAGCGTCCTATGGTACACCGAAGATATATGGCTAGCAAGCTAGCGGTCTTAAAGTGAAGGTGCATCTGAACGTTACTAACGCCCACGCAAAGCCACAAAGCAAGGGGGTATTTGCCCAAGCTGATTAAAGAATCAATTCCTAATCGCAGCACCAATCAAATAAAGCCCTAGTCAAAGTTGTTAATGACCAAAATATTGCATCTGATAAGGGATGTTTCAATACTAGTCCTTCTAGATCTTAGCACTGCTTTCGACATTATAGACCATCATATGCTACTACAGAGACTTGGGTACCATGTAGGCATCAAAGATCATGCACACCTGGCTCAGGTCTTACCTCTCTGACCGTCGCCAGTTAGTAATGGAGCGTGATGGTGCTGTGGTTAGGGTCACCGCTTTGTAAGTGGTTGACCCAGGTTCGCTGGTCCTGATCTGTGCAGGTTGTCTTTATGTTGCTTTGGATAAAAGCGTCTGCTAAATTCCTGACCTTTCCCATAATGAATCATCTCGTCATACAAAGGTAAATTATAGTCTCCCAAGGCTCTGTATTTGGACCCCTACTCTTCTCTTTGTTCATGACACTTTTAGGCCCTGCAATAAGGAAGCATGGCATCAAATTTTATTCCTGTGCTCATGATACTCAACTTCCATGAACGTCCATGAAGCCAGATTAAATAATATCACTAATTAAGACTGACACCTGCCTTAAAGATGTTATAGTCTGGATGACAAACAACTTCTTGCTTCTGAACTCAGACAAAACAGAAGTTATGGTTGTAGGCCCTAAACATTTGGGAGGCCAACTTGTACTTCATGGCCTCTCACTGTCAACCAATCCAAGTGTTAAGGATCTTGGTGTAATGATCTATCAGGACATTTATCTCAACACTCACCTTAAACATATCTCGAAAACATCCTTCTTTCCCCGGCGTAATATTGCCAAAGTCAAGAAAGTCCTTCCATGATGCAGAAAAACGAATCCATGCATTTGGCACTACAACAATTGACTACTGCAATGCTTTACTGTCCGGATGCAGTAACAGAGCCTCCAGCTGATACAAAGCTGTCAAAAGTAGAATTTACTTCAAAATGCTCCTCCTCACATGCTAAGCCTTGAGTGGCTTAGCTCTGGACTACCTGTTTTGGGATTTACAACTGCCATACTGCCCATCAAGAACCATTCGATCTCAAAATGCAGGCCTTCTCATAATTCTAAGAGTGTCAAATATTACAATAGAGCCTGAAGTCCGGTGGCTTTCACGTGGTAAGGTGCTCACCCGACTTTTTGAACTGCGTGACGAAGTCAGGATATTTTTTGTGGACTCCCGGTTTGAATTGTCAGATCAATTCTGTGACTTCAAGTGGCTTTGTAAGTTGGCGTATTTGGCCGACATTTTCGGGTACTCAATGGACTCAAACTATCCCTCCAAGGAAAAGCAGTGACCATGTTTCATGTCCACAGTAAGATAGAAGCCACAATAAGGAAGCTCGAGCTATGGGACAGAAGAGTAGTTCAGAACAACTATGAGTCCTTTGACATTCTGTGTGAATTTCTCAATAAAGACGAGAGGCAGATCCCGACCTCCGTGGAAGGTGCCATCAGAGAGCACCTGCAAACTCTGAGGAGGCAGCTCCTGGAATACTTCCCTGTGCTCAGCGAGCAACACATCTGGATACAGAATCCATTTGGCCCCATAATGAGGATGCCATCGCAGGTCTCAGTTCCAGGGAGGAGGACAGCCTTGTGGAGTTATCTTGTGATACTGCTTTGAAACTGATCTTCACACGGAAACATTTGGCACATTTCTGGATGCATGTTTACTCGGAATATACTGATCTGTCTAACAAGGCATTAATGTTTCTGATGCCTTTTGCTACCACTTATCTGTGTGAAAATGGATTTTCAGCACTTGTGGCTTTAAAGACAAAGTACAGGAATAAACTCGATATTGGGCCTGATCTCCGCCTAAAGCTGACGTCGATTCAGCCAGACATCAAGACTTTGACAGCTGCTATGCAGCAACATCACCCTTCTCGTGAGGTAAGTTGTAGGTGACGCAATGCACTATTGGCACTTAATTTCTTACGTTTGTTTCTTTACAAATTGTTATGTGGATGGATTATTAATTTGCACTGCATTGCTGTAGGCCCACATTCACATTGAATTGTTCAGTTTATATTAGGTGTTGCAACCCTGGACGTAATTGTGTGTTCTGTGTTTGTTTCGTATCTGCTGTGTGTGTGTGTGTGTGTGTGTGTGTGTGTGTGTGTGTGTGTGTGAGTGTGTGTGTGCGTGTAGGTGTGTCACTCTCGTCTCCCTGACAATAAAAACAATAAGGCTCTCGCTCAAAACTGCGACTCTTGTCCGCCTGTCCTTATTCAACAAAAGAAGAAGATTTTCAAATTGGGCCGCGGCATTCTTGAGTTTGGGAACCGCTGCTTCATAATAATCTTTCTTCCTCTAGATGAGAAGCGGACACCCTCTCTACTTTTAGTTTACACTTATAACTTTCCTCTTTATTACTCCCCATAGTGCGAAATGGTGTGTGGAGGTCCAGCACTCATTGCAGATCCTCTGGTGGAAAGGGCTGCCTTTGCTGTTGTCTCTATCGGCCTGCCAGACGTAGTTGGCATAGTCAGCTTTAGACCATCCTCAAGGTGGTGCTGGACCAGCATGCAGTATCCCTTAGTTATGCTGCCATAAGCCGCCCTTTCTGCCTACGTGTGCCTATATGATTTGCACACTACGAGGGCAGTTATGTGCTTTGGGCATCTCTTATGTCAGTATCATTCATGTGTATTCTGCCCTTGATTGCAGCCTAGCGCTTCAGAGGCCTGCAGAAGTCAAGCACCACTACATGGCAAAACACCATATTGCCTTTAAGTCGGTGGTATAAATTATTATACAATGTAACATGTAAATCATGTTATATCATTTTGATATTGGTGTGTCTTTTTTAAACTACAGTAACATTTCTTGCATCCCTATACTGTTAAACAGAAGAAAAAAGTTTGACTAGGTGTTGTGAACAAACCTGGTAAATAATTATTTCAATTAGAATGAAACAGAAATATCAATTTAAATGAGTATAAATCCAAACCAAAATGCCTGCTTTGCATTTGCTTGTGGTCCTGAGAGAGTGGGAAAGATGGAGAACAGCTCGCCAAGCACAAAGGAAACAGTCATGAGTATTCCAACCTTGTTTGGATATACTGGGGCTAACTGACGCACAGTGCATCCAGTGATTTCATCTTGACCGTGAAGCCATCATCCACCTGTGCATATTCCTGCACAGACGGCTTTCCTACCAGTCCTCAAAACCACCAGTGCTCTGTTCTTGCATCTTGATCGTTCTTGGATCTTCGTCATTTTAGAGGGTGGCTGGTGATGTGGTGAACATGTCTCAGTCGTGTTTGACACGGTTTGTTAATTAAATGCTGTACTACATCAATTAATTCATGAAATGTCCTGAAACACATGTCCAAAAGAATAGAAGGAAATTCCTATCTGGTTGCCGGTTTCCCAGATGATGCAGGGGCCATTGATTACACTCATGTTGCAATCAGAGCTCCTCCTGCTAACAAAAACAGGTACAGGAGCCGAAAAAGCATGCGCAGCATCACCATGCAAGTTGTGTGTGATCCTTACATGTGCATTTTGAGTGTCAAAATTCCCAGGCTCAGCCCATGACTCATTTATTTTGGCTTCTCATTATGGCAAAGGATGGCAGAACTTGATTATGAGGACGGCTGGCAATCAATGCCAACAACCTCATTTGAGAAGCTATTTTCAGCCATTTGTACGGATCCTAATCGTTCTTGTACACAGGAGACAGAGTATATCCTTTTCTGCTGTGGCTGATGACCCCATACTCCAACCCCACCAACGAAAACTGAGAGCGGTATAGTCATGTGCATGCAGTCACTAAAAACACATTTTGAAAAGTTGTTTATGGTGCCTGGTCGAATCAGTTGGCTGCATGTTATTAAGCCCTGAGATGGTGTGCTGTGTTTCTGTTGTGTGCTGCATGCTCCACAATATGGCATCAGAGAGGAAATTCTCCAGCTGTATCTGACAACCAGCCCATAGAGAACATGCTAGTGGCTGAAGAACACCCACCAAAGGGAAGTGCATTCAAGTGTGCCAAATGTTTGTTGACAAGCATTTTATTCAACAACATCAATTACAATGCAGTAGTTAACACTAGATAACATAAGACAAATAACAAGACATTTTATTTGTGAGCATGAACTGAACTTAGAGTGGCATCTGCTGTTGGTGCTCCCTTTCTTCTCTCTTCTCTGCCAGTCTCTCCTCTTTCATTTGTATCAAGCGCCGATATTCTGTTGCTGGGTCATCTGGGTGTTGCTCTGCAGACTCACGTTCCACGGACTCCTCAGCAGGCTATCTGCATTTCACTCTTCTCAGATGGAACACTCTGAACAGCAGTGTATGGCCTACCCACCGCTGGTCTGCTCTGGAGATGAGGACACTGCCTGGCTTGGTCCTCTCACTGCATACAATGGCAAAAATATACAATAAACATTTGAATAAACCAAACAACGCATGTTTTGTTGCCGTTTTTTATAATTATTTAGGCTACTGTTCAATTTGAAAATAAATTCCTTAGGAACTGCCAGGTATTACCTCGACAGGTGTAGATGCACGTAGACTGTGGAGAGACTGGATGTCACTTGCTCTTCCACTGACATCAGATTTACAGGAGATGATGATTGCCCACATAGGTAGTGGTTGTACACCTCTGACTTCTAGAGCAGTGGTCCCCAACCACCGGGCCGCGGCCCGGTACCGGTCCGTGAGGCATTTCCTACCGGGCCGCAAAGAAAGAATAAATAATTTATATAATTTCCGTTGTATTAATTATTAGAGTCTGAAAGGTGTTTTATTTTGAAAAACGATCGGATTTTCCCCGACGTAACATTCGCCTGTGCCTCTTGACACGTCAAGACGCTTGTCTCGGTCACGTGATACGTTACTCAAAAAATAAACCAGCAAACTAGCGAAAATTAGTAAGAAACAAACGTCCTTGGAGAGCTTCTTTGCGAAGGGGAAAAGGCCTGAAGAGACGTGTGCACCATCCACAGACTCCACAGCAACGCGAAATCAACTTCAGACTGATCAAAATCATGTCAAAGCGGACCTAACTTCACCAGTGCAGAGGTGGAGGTATACTGTTGCAGAATGTAGATGTGTCCATTCTATTCCAATATGGCTATATCCACGCGATTGAGTTTAATGCTTATTTATTTATTCAGTTATATTTGCAGTGTTCGTGTAGTGCTTTTTTAGAACATTACGATGCCTCTTAGAATCATGAATTTAAATATGAAACGTAATTGTTAATGATTAAAATATTCTCCTATTTTTTATTTTTAAATAATAATTATTTAAGGATGACTGTAGAATTGACATGAACGCAATCGCCACGGTTTCTCACAAATTAAGCCCTTAAGAACTTTTTTTCTCCGTCTGTGACATTGCGCGCCCCCCGCCCCCCACTTTGAGAACCACTGCTTTATAGGATAAAGTACAAGTCAGTACAATGGTGAGTTGTATTTTTCATGCACTTAACATTCGTTTTTATGCCGGTCGCGTTATTTTATTTTTGCTGTATTTATCTGCCGGTCCGTGAAAATAATGCCTACATTAAACCGGTCCGTGGTGCAAAAAAGGTTGGGGACCCCTGTTCTAGAGAGCTCCTCTTCACTGAAATTGGGTTCACACAATTTACCCGGCTTCACCACCATTGCCTATATTTTCCATTCACAAATGTGAGTAGTTTATACTTGAACTATTACTGCATAGCTGAAACGGGTAAGAAGAGTTTTGGACAAAAGCGTCTGCTAAATGACTAAATGTAAGAGTAGTTATTGTTTTGCATCTGAATTGGAAAGCAAAACATTCTAATAAATTCCCCCTTTGACAAGACTATAGGCCTACACCTTGGTACCTTTGAACCAAATGAGCTAAGGAAAAGAAGAATGCTATGTATGACACATTTTATACGCTTAATAAATGGCAAATGGCAAACATTTTATTTGATAGGAAATGATGGGGGCATGTTCAGTAGCCCTCATAGAAATCCACTGTATGAATTAGTGAGACTGGACCAATGTAAACAACACATTGCATAGTGGACCTTTAATGTAAAAACTGGTACATAGTGGAGCTTTAATTTAAAACCCAGCAATGAGCGTTGGTACAAGTATACCTTTTATCTCACACCCAAGTTGTTGTTGACCAAAACAGTAATGTAATAAAAACAGCTCAGATTAGCTCAGAAGTAATTTAGCCTACATTACATTGAAATGGTAGTCAACTACAGTATATCCAAAGTGTTGATCAGAAATAGAAGGAATCGAGTGCATCTAGCTTACGGAGTAAACCAGAAGCATTTTTCAGAGAAAGTTGTTAAACTTTCTAATTTAAAGTATGTTACATATCAACATGAATCTGCTACACCCTCTAAACTTACTGTAAAGCTAGCTCTTCTGAATATCAGAAGAAACTTAGAGGTCTTATGTCAAAACATGATTTACAAAAACTCACTCATGCCTTTATCTCCAACAGGGTTGAGCACTGCAATGATCTTTTTACAGGCCTTCCTAAAAAGACCATCAAACAGCTTCAGCTTGTACAAAAACCATATTACTCCAATACCTGTTTATAAGTCACTAAATGGGACAGGACCAAATTCCCTGTTAAATATGTTTCAGCAGTACACACCTGCGCAACCTCTCAAATCTCTGGAGGAAAATCTATTGGTAAAACCTGCTGTCTGAAATGAACATGCTGAAGCAGCTTTTAGCTGCTATGCTGCTTATCTCTGGAACCAACTTCCTAGCCAATTTCAAATCTAGATCAAATATAAACGGTTCTCAGATGTTTTCTGTTAACTGATCAAATGCACTCTATTCATTTACTTCTTAAATTATTTAATTTAGTTTTTTAACTTCTTCTTAAATGTTGTATATTTCTATACTTTTAATGTAGTTTCTTTTCGTTAAATGATTGAAATGCACTCTGGATTTTTTTTATTTATTCCATTTCTTTTTGTTCTTTAGAACTGTTGTTATAATGCACTTTAATTCTAGGAGTAGACTTTTAGTCATTCCAGACAGGAAAGTGACGTTTCTTGCTTACAGCTGTAAGGCTCTAAGTTGCAGTCCCAGAATCTTTGGATTGTAAAACACAGATGACCTTTTAGATACAATTACTTTACAGTAATTAGATGTGGGGCAATTGATTATGTCTCTAAATCATGCCAGAGGTGCATTGTGTTTTAAGAGTTGTCATTATCCAACGTCACACAACACAGAATATAGTTATCATCTTGCTGACTCCGCAGCGGGAGAAAAAATTACGGGGCACTGGCGGACCACCAGTGGTCCGCGGACCACACTTTGAGAACGACTGATTTAAATGGAAGTTTGTAGATTATCATGTGATTTTTCACCTTCAGTTTTTTGGCTGACTCAGAAGGACTGAGAAGCACAAATTAAGCAAATGAAATGATAACAAATGAAGCTGGCATCTATCCACCCCCTCAGGACCAAGCAAAAATAAGGTTGACGCGTCTTACCACACTTACATGACAATTACATGTCCTAAATCAGCATATACATAGTAGGCCAATTAAGAGTGAAATGTTGTTTAACTGTGAAGATGAACCCCAAACAGAAAGACACTTTCCTGAACCGTTATGCTAAGGCCTAAGACCAAGACATTTAAAATAGTTTTTAAAGATCAGTCACACAAAGATGATTTAAGACTCTTTATAACAAAGCATAGGATAGAATCCGTTACATCAATATAATCTAGAATTAATACAGAATGTGTTTGTTATTCTATCCCTGTCTGTAGGTTTTACAGTTACGCACCATTATTATATTCCTTAAACAGAGACATTCAAGGGAAATTCATGTTATCGTCAACACAGTTCTGTACCATGTTAAAATTATTATTTTTCTTCTTCCCTGCTCTGCAGACAGTTTGACATAACATTGAACATCTTTAGATTCTGCAAATGCGATGTTCTTCTCATCCAGCTCTTGGTTCTGTAAGAAACCACAGTAGACATCAATGCTCTTTGAAACAGTTTCAAAAACAGTTTCATTTTTCACAATATAAGTAATTCATCATGTTACAAACTCAATATGGAGAAACCCCTACATTTAGAACATATATATTGTGCAATTGCCATCCGATGAATACATTCCCAAATGTTCCACTAACTTCCCTATTATAGAACTTATTATTTCTGAAAATTTGACAAATAAGCATGTTGAACTGCACCTGTAACCTTTGAAGCTATTATCATTTCTAAAATATATTTATTTGTGAATCTGTGAGGGGAAGGACATTTTGTATGTTTTGTAATGGTATAGCAATGGGCTTAATTTCAACTGTAGTCTCCAGGATTGTTTGTACAACAAACAATGTGAGCTCTTCATTGGGTGTGTCAGGTTAATTAATATAAGTCGGTTGAAGTCCAGCAGGGAGTGGAGCACCAAAGACCCCAGGATATCAGTACCCCTGCTAAAGCATAAGGTGGGCCCAGCACACTTGCACAGAATGGTGGGCATCATGTAGCTGTTGAACAGCAAGTACAAACCAATCAGACTAAGAAGAAAGAAACCAAAGGGGAGATGGCCAGGGGTCTCTGAAGTCAAGCAATGGAATTGCATACATTTTGATTTTAAAGGAATTTTGGAAGGATTGAAGGGTACAGTGGGGAATAAATTGAAAGATATTGAGTTTGTCAGAAAGCTAGGAAGGTGAAGTCAGGTCAAGCTAAGTCAAGACGATAAGGTTGTGAAATAGAAAGGCTGATTCAAGAAATGAGGCAGCTGAAGAAGCAATGGAAACAGGCAGATTATGAACAGAGAGAAGGTATTAGCATACTGCAGACAGAGGTAAAGAGTAAACTCGCTACATTAATAAGGGCGGAAAGAACAACAAGCTAGGATTACATTCTATAAGGATCCACTTTAGGCATGTGAAGTCATACACAAACACACAAGAAACAAAATGCTGCAAACACACTATGTAACACTTAACACCAAAAACGCTCTGTGTAACACTTAACACCAAGAAAGCTCTGTGTAACACCTCAGTCTACCTTTGAGATGAATAAACATTTCTACCTTTCATAAGCAAACTTTACCTGTGCTGCTACTCTCATACTGACCTTTCTTCTGACAGCAATTTGATCATGTTAAATGGCACATGGGTAGCTTAACAACCTAACAATGTGAACAGTCTACAAACAAAACAGCAACTTACATGGCTACATGTTCAACATTTCTACATTGTACAACCGCAATCCAGGCACATGCATAGTTAGGATAAATGTACTTACCACAGCTGAATGGAAGACAATGCCATTTTCCATTACGACATGTCTTCTTACCACTTTCACCCACCAGAATGTAGCCATCCTGGCACTGGAACTTCACCATATCATCGTGTTTGTAGTATTGCTTTGAGGTACCATCTACATCTGAGAATTCTACCTCAGGTGGTGGACCACAAAAACCTGGAGGTACTATTTTAAAGTAACAGAAATTAAAGAAGGCATTAAGTTATCTTACATTCTCAAAAAAAAAAATTGCTAAATTTAATAATTATTTGTAATATGATACCTTTTCTCAGATTTTTGGAAAGTGGGAATTAGCAGAAGGTTTGAAACACAGAACTTTACAGTAACTGTAAAAACTACATGTGTTGACATTTTTAGCATATGTGCAGTTAACAAAAAACAAAATAGTGTTTCTGCCTTATTTGAGGAAAGAAAATATGTCAAAGTTTAACACTGATTCCTGATATGTCATTTTAAGTTAAGTTTGATCTAGTTATGGGTCTCCACTCATTATATCGATTGGAGTCTAATTCTATTAAAGTAATTCAATTTACTGGGCAGCATTTTTCACCATTGAGTCCCAGCCATGACAGCTAGTTGTACCAAGTAGCACACATAACAAATGAGCATTAGTTCGAACTTTATTCTTAGGCTTAGGTATTGCAGTCAATGCAGAGAAATGCACTGTATTGTTCTTTTAGCTTGTTCTTATTCATCTAACCGATTTTCTGCGAATAATTCAGCTCAAACTGCTTAAAGTAGTATAGTCCAAATTTCCCATGAAAATGGTGGAATCTTCGTGACTTCAACATTCTTTAACTCTACCTACCGATCTATCTCTGTCATTCTATCTGCCTATTTCTTTATTTTTGTCTTTAACTTTAATTCTATTACTTTTGAGATGAACGTAAAAATGTTTTATTACTCTATAATCTCTGTATAATTTACACTGTACAAGTCACATACTACAAAATATCTTCCCATCATCTGTTACTATTACATCTAACAGCATAACTAACTGCACAAATGGTAAAGGCAAAGTATTTAGCAGACGCTTTTATCCAAAGCAAGAACCATTGCACCACACCAACACAGTTTTATGACGAGCTGTGAGCAGAACTCTTTACAGTACTGCATTGCATCATAGCCTGTGTTCTTCTGAGGCGTTACTTACGTATAGGCTAGCCTACATAACAGCAAGCAATTTGCATTGGGAAAATCAAACACGTTGAGGAGTAGACAAGGTTGTTAAATGCAGTCAGAAGACATAACAGTGGTAGAAAAAAAAAATCTCAAGTAGGCCTAGGTAGCGTAATATCACACGTACAAGTTTGAGGCTTCAACGAAAATGCTTCCCATTCACTTTGGATAGGGTGACGTCATGCGGTGCCAAACATGAGCGGTTCCGTTGCTTCGCTTGGCTTGCAGTAGAGAGTTGAGAAAAGTTCAACTTTTCAAGCAGCCAACCAATCAAATCGTTATGCAAATATTCCAGCGTAGGCGCTAGCCAATCAAATCGTGTTTATGCAAATATCCGAAGAGAGTAAGATTGAAAAAAAAGTGGCAGACCCTAACCTCAGACCCTTAGATGGTTGTAATTGTACATACATGTAATTTGGCTGGCTTTTTTTTAGCTTAGATTTTTTTTTAAGTAACAAAGAAATAGACACTGTACAATGTAATGTATGTAAAAAGCCCATCTTGCATCAGTTGGGAAGCACACCCAGGTAGGTTGCGTGCCAAGTGGAGACGCTATCCACTGTATCACCAATGCATTCCTAACCTAAGTTCCTAAAACAACAGCACTACACGGCATTAGGACGAACCTATCAGCAATTGGAATGGTGTCAATGTTGTGAAACCTGTCAGAGGAGCAGCAGCACCAAAAATGAGTGAAATAATAATCAATACAGCCGCAAGCAGTGATCCTCGCACCTGCGGTCTGCAACATTCTGCTTATAGATAATATATTCTGACTTTGTTGCTGATTAAACATTCATATAGATTGTTTTCATTTGAGCCAACAGCGTCTTGATCCAGAACCTTACTGTTTCACAACTACCGTTCATCTTCTGCGCAAGATTGTAACACGAATATGTTCGCCGTTTGTTAAGTTCTATCTATGTCAGATACTGTGTAATTCCTCCTCAACTTTCTGAAAGTAGTATGACTCCTGTTAGATTTCTGTGGTTTTGTCATAACTTCACATCATTTCACAGTGTACAAGTTGTGTGAACAACCCCCAAAAAGCTAGTTTGCATAGCACCAGGTCACAGCCATCGAGGTGGCCACTGGCCTTTTGTCTATGTTGATGAGCCATCAGACATGGTTCCTGCCTTTTGTGTGTCTTGGAGCTAGAAACATTAGCTGGCTTTTGTCTACAGACACGACAGAGTGGTCGAGGCCACAAGGCATTAGCATCTATATGGCCATACCTGACCATAGCCCCAGTCAAGCTAGACTTTCCCCTCTGACCTCCAGACACACCCATCCCCTCCCCTTTACACCTCATGTTAATTCTGCAATATAAAATGTCTGTATTCTCTGTAATGTTTTGAGAAGATGAAGCAAGGAGCCCAAGCCGTGAGCAGACGTGCCTAGCGCATGCTCGTGCTGCGCCGAGCTGACCGTGGCTAGTGACTGAATAAAACACATTCTTTCGCTAAGCCGTCTTCTACAAGTCTGTTATTCCTGAACAAACTAACTTGAACCAAGCGTGGGCATCCGACGAATTCGACGGAGGACAGCGAGATCTTTCACTCCTTTGTACTCACATTTTTATGTTTTGTATTCATGTAAACCGAGTGACAACAGAGACTTACCGTAAATCCTCAAATAAAGACCGGGATTCAATTAGAGGCCGGGCCCCGAATACAAGCCGGGGGTAAAAAAAGGTACCGGTAGCCTATTTTACTGTAGCCTACCAGCATCAGTCCATCAGCACAAAGCAGACATCACAATTTAATTGAATGCATTTCATAAATACATGTTCTCCTCATGTTTAATGTTGATGGCTAATTTCATGGCTGTTTGCAATAAAAGCCTATTATCCTATTAAACAACTCAGATATCGTGCACCATATATATATATAAAAAAAAATAACAAAGTAAAAAAAAAAAAAAAAAAAAAACGTGCCTAAACGATAGAAGACATTCCTCCAAAATACCTCTTTTTAATGATTTTGTTGCCGTTTCGTGATTTCCGCTTACAATTTTTTTTTCTTCAGGCTAATAGAACTTTAACGTTCCAGGTGTTGCGTAGCAACCCTTTACTTGCTGACTTCAAGTTACAATGACTTTCCGCTACGTTAAATGACCGGACTTCTTGCGGAATGATATGAAAGATGTGAATTAGAAGCACAAAACCCGTTGCCAATGACAACGGTCATTAACTTTCCGCAGTGGTGAATATCAAGAAATTACAGACCTGCTAACGTTGGGGTGCCCCATTGAAATCAAAGGAACTTTTGGAACATTCTGAAGAGCCGTATAATAAGTAAGAAATAAAGGCCTGCCCCTAATACAAGCCTGCCCCAAATACAGGCCGGTGCGCTGTGCAGCCTAAGTAAATAAAAGCCCCGGCCACAATTTGAGGATTTACGGTAAGTTACAATTTCGCACGCAAACTGCTAATAGCAATGTTTTTTTTTTTTTAAACATAGCATGCAAATGCTTCTGGACATCTGTGAATTAGCTTCATTGCTAACGTGCTCAGGCTCTAAAAATAATAATAAATATAGCTGCAAGCAGCGATGCGGATTCCTCCTAAGATTGCGAAACCAGGGGAAAATGTATATTCTTTACAATTTTGGAAAGAAGAGTAAAAGAAGGAAAGAAGAGTGGTGCGGAAGAGTGGTGCGATGCGGATTCCTCCGAAGATTGCGAAACCAGGGGAAAATGTATATTCTTTACAAATTTGGAAAGAAGAGTAAAAGAAGGAAAGAAGAGTGGAAGAAGGAAAGAATAGAGGAAAGAAAAGTGAAGAAGGGAAAGAAGAAAAGAAAGAAGTGTCTTGCTAAAGGACGCTTCAACAGGGAATTGAACTAACAACCTTCTGATTAGTAAACGACTTCTCTACCACTGTACCACTGTCACCTAGGTTTACATCTCAAAGATTTGCTTCACTTCCTGTTTGGCGGCTTTTCTGCTGAATTTGAGTGGCTATACTGGACAAACGGTTGTGAAGATAAAAAGGCTTGGTCTGAAGATCATCTCTGATGATTTTGAAGAAGATTTGACCAAAATTGTAGGAGGAGTAAGCTTTCAAAGGTTCTTTGATAAAACCGGGAATAACAGAAAATCTATACAACCGAAAATTGTCGCCATTGAACGTTGAATTCGTCTTGATCCAAAGAATCCAATGGTACCTCATTTTTGAAAATCGGTCAAACGGTTCAAAAGTTACAGCGTTAACAAAAGTCCAACTGTGACCTGTTGGTGGCGCTAGTGTGGTCTAGTGGGAGACATGAAACTTGGTGTGAGTGAAGAAGGGACTGTCCTTAATGAGTGTGCCAAATTTCAGAAAAAGTTACCATATGGGATTTGAGAAAAATTGTAGGAAGAGTAGGCTTTCAAAGCAGTTTCATAAAACCGGTAATAGCGGAAAATCTATACAACCGAAAATTGGCGCCATTGAACGTTGAATTCGTCTTGATCCAAGGAATCCAATGGTACCTCATTTTTGAAAATCGGTCAAACGGTTCAAAAGTTGTGTGTGTTAACAAAAGTCCAACTTTGACCCGTTGGTGGCGCTAGTGTGGTCTAGTGGGAGACATGAAACTTGGTGTGAGTAAAGAAGGGACTGTCCTTAATGAGTGTGCCAAATTTCAGAAAAAGTTACCATCGGTTCTAGGGGCTGCCATTGACTCCCATGGTACAAGAATAATAAAGCCTACAATAACTATAGGTTTCCTCCTGACGGAGGAATCCTAATAAAACTTACGTGAACAATATGTGATGATGTGTATCACATAATAAAACTAAAGAAGATCAATAGTGTGCTTGCATAATTGCTTTGCAATGCTGGGTGCTTGAGCAGCCACACTACTTTGGGACCAACAACAGTAAAAAGCTCATCCTTTGATTTAAAATTAGACCTACGTTAAAACCAGTAAAAGTCCTTGACATAACGTTGAGGAATCAAGAGGTTCCAAAGCAATGCACTGTGTTGTTGTTCTTAGGATTCTTCTTCTTTTTCTAACCATGAAATGATAATTTAATAAAAAATAAAAAGTTTTTATTGGACTTTATCATTTTTAACCCACAGAAGACAATCCACAAATGTCTATCATGACCCACACATATTTCACTATCCACGAACATGTATTTTGTTGTGTAAAATCATATCCACAAAAATGTGGAGCGATTTTGTAGATGTGAATTGGGTTTTGCACATTTGTGGATTACTTCATGTGAGTTTGTGGGACTTTCCTTCTATGTGTAGAGCTCTCTAGAAATTTGCTTTTTGCACCAGTCCTACTGTTATAACTTAGTGCCAGGACTCAGTTTCCCAGAATCCTATAGTTTAGCTTCTAGCTATGATGTATTATTTTAACCTTTCTATGTTAAAACCAATTCTTATTCCTTTTCATTCATAGTGGTTGGGTAAAAGCCAATCAGAAGTTAGATTATACATTTCTTTCAAAATACTAGTTTCCCACTTTAGAGCTAAGTATCCCAGAATTCCTCAAGACCAGATGCAGCTATGTTTCTGCTCTGCTTAGAACCATTCATTTTTGGAGACTTAAACTTTTAGTTGGCCCAAATATTGCAAGAATTGCATGTGCAGGATATTTGTTTTGTCTATATTAGTCAGAGTGATAATTGTTTTCATTGACGGTGAAGCTGGTTTTCCGACCCACGACAACAGTGTGGTCTTCGCCACAGTTGAGTTCTGCTCGCAACCATTGCTAGTTAAGCAGCCTACTGGGTGTGAGCCTGGATTGTGACACTTTACAAGACCCTGCTGCTTGTGAGTGTGCCGCGGAGAATACCGGACGAGAGGACAACGAATATCGCAAAGAGAGGGTAGTATACATCGCCTGCTGCACCCGTTGTTTGCCTTGACTGGACATCTTTCTACTGCCTGGTTTGCGTTGGCGAGTGTTTCGCCATATTCAGCGCAAGGTTGCGTGAGTACTCTGACTTTGAAAGTGAAATCAGTGAAGGATAGCGACATGGGACTGCGTAACAGCAGCCTGCGCAAACTATTTAGTTAGCCTACTGACACGGTTCACTGAATACTATTGGATGTTACAATGTGCACCAACGTGACGACTGGGCCCCAACGTATTTAGTATCCAAGCGCTTGGTTAGGATAAGAATGTGTCATTCTGTTTCATAAAACTCACATATGGGTTATTTGTATATATTGTTGCATATTGTTTTCATTTAAGAGACAAACCTACATTTCATTTGGACACCAAAGGTAATTGATTGGTGAACTTGTTGTAGTTAACTGAAAAGCTTGTGGTGGTTAAGCAACATTTAATTGTCAATCTAGTATTCAATTCATTTTCATGAAGTGTATATAAAAGGTTTGCACCAGGTCTGATTGGATATGTGCATTTGACGTTTAATGAGCTGGCCTATATGGATATGTTTTTTGTTTGTTTCTGAATTCTTATTCATCCAAAACCCTCTACAAGTAAACAAACAAGGGAACGATAAATGTTGTTATGTTCTAAGTCTCCTTACATGGTTGTAAAGTGCTTTAGTTAGTATAAGCTGCATCTGTCACTAGTTTGGGAACGTAAACTTTAATAATAGTTCTGGGGAGTTACATATTTTCTACCAGGAATACTGGTTAAGTAATTCTTCAGTGGAGGCACCGCGCTAGTTAACAATAGTTACATTTATCAAAATCTGAACTTTCTAGCTCTAACTGGTAGACAGAAAGTCCAGTCACATCATCATTCAGCTGGAAACCCAGGATCCTGTTTATGCTATATGAGTGTGATCTCAGTGTGTTAGAACACCGGGAAAAAGGGGTTACATATGTGTTTTTGGAATTTTGTCCAATTTGTATTGCAGCTGATCTGAAAGCACGAGATGCGTTAGTAGCTACACCAGCAGGTGGCGACATTCTATCACATGAGCTGAAGGAACTACCTAGCATCCACATCCGTACAACAGGAGACAATAAGGAGAAGGACAGCAGCCTGGTTTCAACCAGCAGATGAAAGACAAAGTGAAGTATCTTTAAATAACCCAACGGTCGTGGTTCAGGATTGGCTTCATTGGGCCTCATTCTCGAACGCAGATAAGAAGAATTTAAGAAAGGAATTTTTTCTGAACTCCACTTCCGGTGTTTTAGGAACAAATTTGGCATTCATGAAAGTTTTCTCATCTGGGATTTGTTCTGAACGCGAAATAGCAGTCGTAAATCGGCCAGAGTTTTCTTAAATGCAATTCCTCAAAAAAACACAAGATGCACCATGGGGCCGCTCCGTGTTAGAAGTGTTAAGGGCTGAATTTGTGAGAAATCTCTGGTGATTGCGTTTACATCAACTAATAATAAATTAAACAATTGTGTGTCAAAGAAGTGGTGTCCCAAAATATTTGTATGTAAAGAATATACACTGTTTAGCCCAAAAAAGATTTTAAGAGGAATTTAAGCCTTTCACACTAACTACATTAACCTAGACTGATGCATTGGACTAACACAGGCTGAGTGCTGGGTCAAAAGACTCTGCTGTTCCTCTAGATAAGAAGACCTGTAAACAACATACCCTGACGTTGTTAAGATTTTTAGCAGAAACAAGGCCACAAAATTAGCAGCTGTGGTCCATTAAAGTAAATCTTTAAAAAGCACCTCAGCCACAGACAAAGAAATAAATTATGTATTTTCTGGGAATTACTAAATTCTGTAGATAATGGATTCCTAACTACGCGTTAGAAACACAAATGTTGCAGAGTTTACTTTATTCTCAGCCCATGTTAGCTGGAGAAAGCAGGCATTTGAACAGATAAAACAACTGTTGGTCAGTTCTACTGTCTTAGCACATCCATGACATGACAAGCCATTCGTACAAGCTGTAGACTGTAAAAAAGGTTATATGACATCTGTGTTAATGCATAAGTGGGGACTTAAAGTTGAGACCAGTGGCATACTATTCCACACGGTTAGATCCAGTAGCCCAAGCAATGTCTGAATGTTTACAAGCAGTAGTGGCTGCAGCCTTGGCGGTGCAGGCCTCTGCTCCTATTGTACTACACAGCCCACTTACACTGAAAGTTCCACATGCTTACATGCCACCAGCCAGATAATTATCTTGCATGACTGTTTTGCCCTCGCAGCCTCATATCACTATTGAGCACTGTGTGCCATTTAACACAGCTACACTTTTACTTACGGCAGAGGACAGATAAAAACTATGGCGGCCAGAGCTGACCTACAAGATATGCCTTTTCCAAAAGCTGATTTAACTATTGTTTGTTGATGATTCAAGCAAATAAACCTTGAACGCATAGCCACTACTTCCACACTATTCCGCACAGGCAGCGGAACTAATTGCACTGATTGCGCACACACATGCAAAGACCCGGTTTCATTGGGAAACCACAAAGCAGACAAGGCCACTAACCAGGCCGCACTACAACAACCATCTGACACATACACAATTGAAGAATTAGATCTCACAATACTAAAAGATATGCTGCAATATTGAGCCATGGTGAAAACATGCCTCAATAAGTGGGAATAGTAAGCATATATTTTTACTTCTTATTTATATTTTATGAGAAAGATGTTTAATCATTCATTATTGATTTTATTGAGTTAAATCCAAACTATTAAAAGCAAATTCAGAATCCAAGAGTGAAATTAGTGAAATTAAGCATGCATGTTGTTATCACTGTTTGAAATGATGTATGGAAGAACCTACACTGCATCAGCAATCAAACCATTTGCTGAAACAGCCAAAGAGATTGAATATACATTTGCAGAATATATGGCAAAAATGTGAATTAGCAAAATGCTCTCAGAACTCTTTGCTTCACAGGAACCTATGAGGCTGAAACCAAGGTTGGGCCAGGAGATTGGGTCCTAAACAACAGCCTCAAAAGAAAACACTGCCACTCGCCCAAGTGGGACAGACCATACCAAGTGCTACTGTCAACATCTACCACAGTCAAGATAGCGGAGAGAGCCACCTGGATACATCTAACACATTGTAAACGAGTAAGCCTTCCTTAGAAAAAGACAGAGGATAGGAGCTGTCTTCCTCTACAGTTTTCCAAGGCCGGCCCACTGTCCAGAAGTCCAGCTACAAAGGGGATTCTTTGCCTTAGGCAATTTTTCGTCTCAAACCTGGTGAAGAAAACAACACTGTCCAGTGGGGTAGAAGAGCCTAGTGGATACTGGGAGGGAGGGGCATTCCTATCTCTGTGAAGTCATGGGGAGTTACAAGGGAAAAATTAAACAATGTGTGGAACTTTTGATAATAACTGTACTGCTCTACATTTTGGGACTGTTAGCATATTGATCACAACCGGCATCGGTCTTGGTCAAATATCCGCAATGGGGCCTACCTAAAGATCATCCATGGTGAAAATGGTTGAACCAGACTGCCCAAACACACTTTCCACAAAGAGACTGTTTACATTTTCCTGCCCAGTAATATTCAACAGCCGATGTGTTCTGCAGAATGCCTGATGGGGAATGGGCCTTCAAGGACACAGCAAAGAGGCCTTGTTTGAATGTTATCTGAAGCCTAGACGAGCTAATGATACACACACACAGTCGACACCCACTGTGTTGGCCTACAAATGCAAAGTATACAAATGTGTGATGAGAAATATGATGACATTTTAAATGATTGACTTATGATGATATTGAGTGATACTCAGTAATGATCTCTGTTCCGAAAATCCATGTGATGATTTTGAGATTATCCATTGAAATTGATAATTGACGAATTAACCTCTTAAACTCTCTCGGCCCGCCGGCGGGCCAAGATTCTATTTAAATATTCATGCTATTACTTTTAAGTAGGGCTGTCAATAGATTAAAAAAAATCAACTAATTAAATCGCACATTTTGAAATCAATTAATCGCGATTAAAAGTTTTTTTTCTTCTTAAGACTAAATCTTATAAATTAACGAGTAATCACTTCATACAGCGTGTATTTTAGACACTGTTGTTTAATTGTAGTTTTTTTTTTTAAACACAATGGTGCCCCTCGACGGTAAATCGTAAGAATTTCCCCTGAAGCAATTCGAATCACCTCAATCAGCCCACTGTCCTCAACTATGTTGATGGGCCGACAGTCACCGGCAACCCAAATGGCAACCTTTTCACGGACTCGTCTAGTTCTTTTCCTAGAGAAGTCATGGAGTGTGGGTTGGCGATCATCTAACCTGGTACTGCTTTCTGTCAGGTGCTTTGCATTAAGGTGATAACTTCAAGACGAGCTGCTTCTGTGATAGCTAAATTCAGCTTGACAAATGCTACATACAACTTTAGTTTTGTCGATTGTTCCGTCATTTTGGCTCTTGAACAGAGACTTTCCGCCCAACAATCCCTCAGCTCTCTCCATCTTCAACTACCACAGTGGTTCTCAAACTTTTTCTGTCTTTCCCCACTTTGAACAAGGGGGGCTATTCAAGCCCCACCTGTCCCTCATCGCTCCCATAAAATGGCAGGCCAAGTCTGGCCTGATGTAATTCCCAATTCTCTCCCCACCTTATCTCCGCCTCGCTTCCTGTCATAACTTCATGTCCTATCCAAATAAAGGCATTTAAAAAAATAAATAAATAAATAAATATTATTATAATTTTTTTTTTAAAGTTGCGTTAATTGCGTTAAAATATTTTATCGCGTTAATCGCGGCCGCATTAATCGCATAGATTAACGCGTTAACGCTGACAGCCCTACTTTTAAGTAATATCAAAGTTCGCTAAAGTAAACAAACTATATGTCAAAAGAACGACAAGACCACTGGCTTTACGATCGTGCATGTCAAAATTATGTAAAACGAACCTAACTCGACTAAACGTGGACACAAGTAGCTTAAAAAAAAAAAAAAATCATATTTCGTCAGTTTTCAAAGTTTATAGCGTGATGTATCTTTATCTGCAGTCAAATGAGTTTGGTGGGAATAAACGGTAAAATCACTTACCCTAAAGTATAAACTGTTAAACAAGACCATAGTTATCCACACAAATCCACGTTTTTATTCATAATTTCCATGATAAACCCACACAACGAAAAAGAGTACAGGTACATCGAAGATGAAATGGGAACTACTTCCGGTTGACGGTAAGTCTTGTGTTGTACACGTTTGAAAACATAGACACACAGTATAGGTGGTGGGCCGAAGCCTCGTATCTGTTCAACTTTGCATTTTAATTTAGGAGGAACCGAATTTCTAAAGTTGGGATGATTATATAATTTCTAACGATAAACCAGTTGTTGCCTAGTATACACATCTATGGTTGAAAAGGCCATCATCTAAGCTCTTCAATGACCCCTCGCTTATCACGATAACCGTCAACTTATAACCAATATCATAGGTTGACTGGCCTGTCAGTCTGACACAACGAAGTCGTGCGAGTATGCACCCAAGACTCTTTTGCAGTTGCTATGGTAAACTACGTAAAAAACGTATATACTAATACTTTCCCTGACTGGTCCATGCATGTGTCAATCATGACTTCACACCAATTAGATGTAAAGGTAACAGAGAAGGTGGGAGGTAAACAGTAATTCACGTGCGTTTTTTATACCGGTGAGCCGCTCAAGGATTTGACAGTTCTATAGCGAAATTTACAATAGTACGAGACACGTCTTTTCAGCATCGCCATGGCTTTTACGAAGAAAACTGAGAAACAGCTAAAAAAGGATTGTTTTTATGGGGAAAAAGCAGTATTGGAAGAGATTCAACGTCTGGATGATGAGAATATAGACATTGAGAGTCTGATTGAATCAGAAAGTGAGGATAGTCACGACTCAGAAGAGGAAGAGGCATTATGAATGGAGAGGACCTTATTCTTGACAGGTATGTAGAAATGTCAATTTTATTGTGCTATGATAGATTACTATCTTTTAGTGTTTGTACTTTGAATTATAGTAAAGAAAAAATCTGTTCATTGACACATTTAGAAAATAAATAGGATGGATTGCTTATAACTCAAGCTAACCCAGTAGCAAATTAGTTATTATCTTCATTTCATGGTATCTTCTATGAAGTGACAGCTATATTGTTATTGTTGTCACTTAGGGCTGACCCAGACTCAGGAGAGGAACCCTCTCCACCAACAAAAAAACGTTGTCACACATCCCCCACCCACCCTTGCTCTTCAACAGCTGCTGGCTCCTCAACCACTGCAGCAACTGCAGCTAAGAAGGGAAAAGGAAAAGCTCCCAAGACACAATAAGTAGCCAAAAAGAGAGCCAGTGCTCCAACTCAGCTCTATGTGGGGGAAGATGAGGACAAGTGGCATAATGTCAGTGATGAAGATGAACAACCTCATCTCCCTTCTTTCCAACCAAAGAGGGCACCAGGACCCCAGCTAATATCAACAGCAACCTATTCCCCACTCCAGCTTTTTCAGTTGTTTTTTAGCATATCTGTGGTCACCTCAATTGTGGACAACACAAACAGGTATGCTGCGAAGAGGAAGAAAGCAGGAGCTAAATTCGCCTGGACACCTCTCACAGTCACTGAGTTCTATGCCTTTGTGGCACTCATCATCCACATGGGCCTAGTCAACCTGAAGACACTGGCTGATTACTGGTCCCAGAAACAGGGGTACAGGCTTGGCTTCCCACGGTCAGTAATGTCCAAAGCAAGATTTTTTGCCATCTCCTGGTGTCTTCATTTATGTGATCCTGAAGGTGATGAAGAAAATAACAAAAAAAAGGGAACCCAACCCCATGACAAGCTGTACAAAATAAAACCCCTCTACACAGACATGGTAGCTTCATGTCGCACTTTTTTCCACCCCAGAAGGGAAATTTCAATTGATGAGAGGATGGTAGCATCTAAAGCACGGAGTGGCCTGAAACAATATATGAAGGACAAACCCAACAAATGGGGCTACAAATTATTTGTTCTGGCGGATGCTTCAAATGGCTATACTTGGAATTTTTTTGTGTATGAGGGTAAGAATACCATGGCCAGTGGAAAAGGCCTTAGCTATGACTCTGTCATGGAACTGATGGATTTTTCTTTCCTTGGCCGTGGCTACAAAATGTGTATGGACAATTTTTATACGAGCCCAGTTCTTTTCACCTCACTGTGGAGAGAACATACAGCTGCTTGCGGCACTATTCGGACCAATAGAGTAGGATACCCCAAGACAACCAATAATGATCTTCCCCGAAAAGCTGACAGAGGCACCATCTGCTGGTACAGGCGTGACCATCTACTCTTTGTAAAATGGAAAGACACCAGAGAGGTCAACCTTTGTTCCACAATTCACCAGGCATATGGTGGTGACAAGGTCCATCGGAGGGTGAAAAACAAAGAAGGGGTATGGAGAAGACACTTGGTACCCATTCCTGCTGTAGTGAAAGAGTACAATCAGTCCATGGGGGGTGTAGACCTATCTGACGCACTGATAGGGTACTACAAAGTACTTCATAAAACGAGGAAATGGTACAAGACCTTCTTTTTTCATTTTATTGATATCGCCATTGTTAACAGTTTCATTTTGCACCAAGAACTATCGAAGTTGCATCTGCAGAAAAGTTTAACACAAAAGCTCTTTAGAGAAACTCTGCAGCTTGAGTTGAGAGACCTTGCAAAACCTTCAATGCAGCCTGACAAACCTGAACCTGAACATGAAGCAGGTTCATCCACCCAGCCTCGTAAAGAAGTCATGTGCTTGCCTGTCTTCTATGGTAATGATTCTACTATCGGAAGAAAAAAATGTGCACTTTGCAAAAAGAAGGGCCTACTGAATAAAACCCCAATATACTGCACAAAATGTGATGTGCCTTTGTGCCAGGTGCCATCGCGGAACTGTTATAGGGACTGGCATGTTGGGGGACATAACACTGAACAATAAATATATTTGTGTGAATCAAAACAAAAGAAAACTTCTGCGCCTTGCCTCTTACTCAGTACTATGTATGAAATGGTAATGTTACTATAGTTCAAAGAAGCTCTAATGGCATGAATGGTTTGGAACACTATTACAAAAGCTGATTCAACACATACATATTACACTAATTACATACACACATAGAAGAACAAATATAATATAACAACAGAATTGATACAATAAAAATAATGTATTATACTATATATCATGTCTGATATTCATCTAGTGACTGTCTGGGGTGTAAATACATCACAAACAGTGAATATGGTACTTCAAGCCTTGTGTAGTTGGCATTTTACATTTTCGAGACGTTTTGGGCACTTAGGAGAGGTCATCGACTAGTTCTCTTCTAACTTGAATAACTTTTGATTGGGATGAGATTTGAGTTCCACATTTTTTCAGGTGATGGCATACCCTTGTAGGCACACAATTATATGACAAAACTGCCAATTCCAATTCAACTTCCCACTTACATCCACGGTAATCTAGATCTAAAAGAAAAAAATATTAGGGAACGCCTACATTTTGGGAAGGTTATCAACATCTTTTTAAAATTTTAGATAGCATATATGGTACTCTAATAGTATTTTATCATAGCTTGAGGGGTTCTCTGTAACATCAAATTGAAATTTTCCATCAACCTCTGCCAAATATAAAAAAGTAGGCCTTGGAATTTGGGTATGCAATTTTAGGCGGAAATTGACAAAAAAATGCCAGAGTTTAACAGGAAAGATGAAGTGATTTCCATTGTGATTTTGATTGTGATTTTCAATTATCCATTGAAACGGATAAAAGGAGGGATTGATGGAGATAATTTCCAAACACTGTTAATGACTTAAGAATATAATAATCAAGTGCTTTGTATTATTAATTACCCTTTATGAATCATGTACTTATGTAAGCAGGAACATGGCTTTTCTATGTTTCTGCGTGTCTGTAACTTAGATTATTAGGTGCCACTTAGTCTGCATATGTACAAGAGCATGTTTAGACCAGAGGTGATAAGCTTCTTCCGACCTTGTGCAAAACTGCCATCCTTGCAATATAGGGAGCCTCGGACGTCAGAGATCCACCACGTGGTTATCCCTGCTGAAAACTAAACTTCGTCTATATAAACCTTGTGCGATGTGTTTATCAGGGCTTCACTTTCAGCCTTGTGCTGGGAGTGAGCCCGATTGCAATTGTTGTTTGTCTGATAAATATACTTATATGCAACTCCAGAGTCCTGAGGTAACAAGGGTGAACTTTCACCTAACATCAACTCTACAGACATCCTCTGATTTAAATAATTATAATAATAATAAATACGAGAATATTTGTATAATTAACAATTACGTTTCACATTTATAGTCATGATTCTACGAGGCATTGTGATGTCATAAAATAAATAAAAGAACTACACGACACGAACACTACAAATGTAAGTGAATAAATAAACAAGCACTAAACTCAATTGCGTTGATATAGCCATAGTGGAATAGAATGGACACATCTACATCCTGCAACAGTACCTCTACCTCTGCACCGGTGAAGTTAGATCTGCGTTTACTCGACCGGTGCCCACTTTCCGCTTTGACATGACTCGCTTTGGAGATGCTTTCGCGTGGATTCGGTCGATTCCGACTGCACACGTCACTACGGTTGCGTGCCCTTATAAGGTCCTGGCGGGGAGTGTATGTATGCAAATCCAGGTGCACGAGAACATGCTTTCAATTTAAGAAACCTCATTCGGGGGAGCACAGCTGAGAACACATTTTCAGGCGTTCGTGAATCTGGTGGAGATCTTTTTCTTACGTTGGTTTTCCGAAGTCCGTAAGAAACATTTCAGAAGAAACTTGAAAATGTTCGAGAATGAGGCCCATTGTTGTCATCTCCAGGGGACTCATGTGCAAACTTTGTGTAGTGCTGTTTTTTTTTTTGTTCCATGATGATGACTGGCTTATCAACTGTTTCAGATTTCCAAGAGCTATCCTCTTGGAATTCTGTATGTAATTAGGTCCATCTTTGGCTCGTACCGTAGGGCTGGGCGATATATCCAATTCACTTGATTCATTTGAGTTTTTGTTTTTGAACGATGTGAAAAATGCCTAAATCGCAAAATCTAGGGTGAGTGTCATTCTCTTCACCAGTTTTTAACCCTTCTTAATTTTTTCTCCTATTTCCATAAAGACATCATCCCAAAGACACACCCACAAGCCAAAATGTTTTGCAATCAATGCACTTACAAAGATCACAATTTCTGAACTATTGAATACTTACATGTGCAGCTTACTTTATCAGTCCACCTGCCATTCACACATGTTATTTCCTCTCCTGGTTTTCCAGTGAATGGGTCCTTGCATGTGTACCTCACAATGGATCCATTTATGTACTCTTCAATATCAGGATGTAATACCATATTTCCCCCCTCAGGCTTATCACACATGTCACGCTCTGCATAGAATACAGAGAACCATGACATACAAATATCAAACATTAAATTGAATGGTAAGTTATTAATAGTTTTCATGATGAAGGATATGGATTCCGGCAAGGACAATGGCAGAAGCCAAAGAAGCAAGAAGGCAATAGCACAAGATTATCCACAATTATGACTAACAATGGCAATTAACACATTTCCATAACATGCTTTGTAATTTCTCACACTTGAACAAGTGACAGGTGCTACTCATCAGAGCACATAAGAATTCCTATTGCTGATTGAATTGGTCTCTTATGACCCAATGACAACTTCATATTGATTTACAAAGATGTTGGGTTAGTGAAATTCTGCTCAATCCCTCCATTTGTATGTCATATGCTGTGGCCCACACACCTTGTGTTAAGTCCTGTCCTGCCTCCTAAGTTATGCTTTCTTTATTTCATCATATATTCTTCAGTTCTGTGTTTTGTTTGTATACTCATCTCTCCTCTTGTTTCAGAAAACCTCAAGCCCCGCCTTGATTGTTTGCACCTGTTCCTCATCACCTAGTGTATTTAGTTTGTGTGTTCCTGTGTCTCGTTGCCAGTTCATCTTAGTTTCCTCCGTGGTCTAATGGTCCAGCGATTTTCCTAGAGATTAACTTGATTTAGTGTTTTGACCTCTGCTTTGTTTATGACCATGCTTTTGCCTCCTCCCTATCAAATTACTTTGCTTGATCTCTGGACTGATTATCCGTTACCGAACCCCGTCTTCGCCTACTCCATGTCGGATGTGTTTGCCTGATCTCCGTACGAATTACCTGTGTACCGAACCCCGTCTTCGCCCTCGCCTTGTCGGAATTGTTTGCCTGTTCTCTGGAATGTCTACATGTGTACCGAAATCTGCCAGTAAAAGCTATTGCTTGTTCCTTACCCCTGTCTCTTGAGTCGTGCAATTGAGTTCTGCTGTCTGTCACAACACCACTCGCTACACCTTGTGCTTCAAATTACAGCCCATTCAATTCATGAGCCAGGTAATATAGCTTAAAACTATCGCTATCAGTGATATATTTAATTCATACTAATATTAACATTTTGTCCCGTGTGAAAATTTGCATAATGTAACATAGCCTGTTATGGGCTATCAACATTGTCATTTTTTTTAAACCAAAAAACAAGACAACAAGAAAAAACTAGTTTTGCATTTTCTGAAGGAAATACCAACGCATGCAAAACCAAAATGTAAAATTGAAAATAAACATTTAGTAAAAGATCAGGACATTTAACACAATTCAAGGTATGCAGAGAATGACAAAGGAGAAGGAGGGTGGAATTTCCCCCTTTTTACACGTATGCATTGGGATGCTGATCCTCTGTACCCACCCTCCTTCTGTGTGGACAAAAGGAAATTCGTTTTATATATTTTTTTATATAAAGACTTAAGTATTTCATAATTGCGGGTTTACAAAGATAAAAGCCGATATGTAAGACCTGGAAATGTGGAAATTGAGCTTAATACTTACCAATGCATGTCGGGGGATCAGTCCAATTTCCTGAATTGCAGGTAATCGAATCTTTGACATCAATTTTATAAAATTGATGACATGTATACGTCACTGTAGCATTATTTCTATAGATCTTTTCTTTTGAAGAGAAAATGATTCCATTTTCAACATCTGGTGGAGCATTACACGTACCATTTTCTCCTGGTTGGGGAAACAACAACTTTTCATCTAAGAGGCAGATTGACCACTGATGACCAACAGAAAAGTGACGTCACAATTAAATCAATATACAATCTTACTGAAAGAAACAAATTACGTTTGCAATCTGGTTTCTCCCATTGTCCATTGTCACACTTAATTCTTCCAGAATCTGATGTGTAACCAGGTTCACATTGAAACTCTTGAAACTGTCCATCTGAATAGGTTTCCTCCAGATGTGGATACATGACATTATCAGCAGCACGTGGGGCAGTACATTGATCTTCAGCTGGAAATGACGATGAAAAACATGAAAAGAGAAAATTGCTTTCTACCTAATTCATCATGCTCATAAAATCCTTCATATGGGGAAACTCACCTACTCCGAACTCTATGCTCAAATCACAAAACCACAGAAAGAAATGCACAACAAACCCCAACACACAAAAACCATTTCATCTATGTTAGGCTAATGACTCTTGTAGTTTCAAAGTTACTCTGCAGTATTCTACCGAAAAGGTTTCATGGAGTACAATTTTTAGACACATTTTATTAATTTTACTGAAGGTAAGCAATTTAATTGCTGTGTTAGTGTCGTGTAACGTCTATATGGGTTGGATGAAAATTACGTAAAGTGATATGCGAAAATGACGTGTGTAAAGTGATATACTGTGTGCTGCGTGTTATATCAATGATTAACAATGATTGGGGGCTAATGCAATGCTTGCACGGTAATTGACATTGATCATGGACACCTGTGGGTGAAGGGGAAAGCGTGCAGGCATTAGTCATTTCATTGATTGTCTCCACCTGGCGAGCGCTACTTGAGGTGGGGATGTGTTCATGCCAACGAGGACTCGGTGCACGGAAAGGAGGCGGGAGGCGGGAGGCGGGAGGCGGGAGGCGGAAGGCGGAAGGTCACCGGCATTTCCACTGGGAATACACCTGCAGGAGCAGCGGCGCGACTACAAGGAGAACGCAGAGAACTAGCCTCAACGCACGATAAGTATCCCTTGAAGGGAAGTGATATTTTCACCACCTACCCATTGCGTGTAATGGTGCGGTGTATGCGACAGGTAGCTGATCAGTGTGCATTCACAGCTGGTCTTGTGATCACCGGCCCGTGAGGCAACGCAAGCAAGAGCAGAAGAGGCAGTGGACTACGCGATTGTCGGGGGCGGTGCCTGCTTAACATCCGGACCGTGCGGAGGAGGATCCACTCCAGCATTGGGCTCACAGGATTTCCGCAAGCTGACGTGACGTCCTCTGCGTGGTGGCTGCCAGAGCGTGTGGGATTATTTATTTTATTATTCTGGTCGGCTCGGGAGAGGCCGGCCAGTGGACTGTTTACCTTGCATGTTTGTCTGTCTTGTCTGTTGGGCATCACGGACCCGGCTGCAACGTAGCGCTGAACAGGAGAACAGTGGGTGAGCTGACGAGGCGTAGTGACGCAGTGTGACCTGAGTGGTGTGGTTTTAGACACTGGAGCGCAAACTGTTTTACTGTCATTTAAATGAGTGTATTGCTGTGTGTGTGATGAATTTGGTGTGGGCTTGTGTATGCCTTATATTTATTCACCTGAGTATCCTATTTATTACCTGAGATCTATTTTTGTAGTAACTTATTTACCTGCGGTCTGTGTCTGTCTCTATCCATGGGGCTCTGTTAGTGCCAGTAGACCTATAGCGGTGGGTGCTGTGATTGCCGGTTTTATGAGCTGTGAATTATTTATAATAAAAAGTTGATTGTTGCCAAGCTTCTTGTGGTTTGTGAGCCTGGGGGAGTACGCCGACCTGTAACTTTTCGGGCCGTGACATTTTTGGCGTAGTCGGGCAGGCTCCCTCACGCTCACAGGCATGGAAGGTGACACAGCAGCACCACCACTGGTGGGTGCAGGTAACACACTTATGTTACCCTGGTTTCTCGGTGGCTCCTGGGTGCCAAAATTTAGTGGTGGCCAAGGGCAACAGCCTTTTAGTGAATGGCGTAGTCAGGTTGAGACATTCTTACGGGCCCAACAGCTAAACGACGAACAAAGAGTGGATTTTGTGCTTAATGCTTTGCAAGGGGAGGCACGGCGAGAAATTGTACTTTTAGCCTCAGCAGAAAAAAACACAGCAGAGTTAGTTTTGACTGCCTTGGAGAAATTGTATGGGGAAAACATTTCCTTGGCCCAGCTACGCACACATTTCTTTACGTGTAGACAGCAAGCTGATGAGAGGGTGGGGCTTTTCGTTCTCCGTCTTCGTGAGTGTCTGTCCAGGTGGAGAGCCAAGGAACCGGGAGCGGCGCAATCAGACGCGGAGATGCTGAAGTCCCAGCTGGTGCTCGGATTACGGCCAGGACCTGTCCAAACAGAAATCCAGAGACTACTACAGAGAGAGTCGGGATTGACGTTTGAAAACATCTACAAAGAAGCTAAGGCCGTAGAACGAGAGCACCGCACCCCACTGGAGGAGCCGGGTGCATGCCATGCATATGCTGCACCAGTGATGACACGCCCACCACCCCAAGAAAGGCCATTAACTGACTGGAAGGAGATGCGAGATTCCTTGCGAGCAGAGATTGTAAAAGAGATGGGCTCTCAACTGTCATCAATGAAAGACGACCTGCTGAGTGAGATGAGGACACGGAGGGAGCCAACCCTTTCACAACCCCGGGATGTTACCCCCCGTGTGTCGAGCTACACTGACCCCAACCAGCAGCGGCGGCAGAGGCGAACAGACAGGGGTCTACAATGGGACGAGCAGGGGCGACCAATCTGCCTCCAATGTGGTAGAGCTGGCCACATGCGGAGGAACTGCCCCCAGGATTTTTGACCCCCTCGGCCACCGTCGGGCGGGTGGCTGAGGAGGGAACTCAGACTGAAGTTCCTAAGAAGCCCGCACTGGTCGGAGACTGCCCCGTGGTAGAGGTGATGGTGCAGGGGCGACTTATCCCATGCATCTTGTACACTGGTTCGCAGGTGACGCTGTTCAGCAAGGCCTTATTCCAGGACGAACCAGTGATGGGGGCGAGCGAGATCTCCTGGCTCTCACTACGGGCAGCGAATGGCCTACAGCTGCCTTATGTTGGATATGTCCTCTTAGACTTTGAGGTGGGTGGAGTCTCAGTGCCCTCTAAGGGAGTCTTAATTGTCGAAGATAGATTTATGCCCCCTTCTCATGCAATATTAGGGATGAATGTAATTAATCAGTGTTGGGAAGCTTTGTTTCAGAGGGCCCATTCTGGTTGGGCCGTGTTCAAGGCGAGCATCCCCAAGCAGGCAGGGGCTGTCTGGCAACAGGCATTTACCACCTGCCGCCGGGTTCAGCTAGAGGGGACCAGAGAAGAGTTCCAAGCGACAGCCCGTCTTCAAGCGGCCGTGACGCTGGACCCCCAGTCGGAGACACTGGTGTGGGCTCAAGTTCAGCAAGCAGCAGGTGGGCCGGACCGACAGGTGATGGTGGAAGACTACCAAGACAATGGACATGAGTGGCTCGTGGCCCGAGCGGTACTACAGATGAGGGCAGGGCGGGTCCCACTACGAGTCTGCAACCCCCACCCCTACTCGGTGGAGTTGCCCCCACGACGACCACTGGCCAAAGTGACATGTGTGGACCCTCAGGACATACAAGCCCAAAGTGAACTAGTCCTGAGGAGGACAGGGGATGATGAAGTGGAGGTCGACGTCTGTGCGGTGAGTGCTGGCCCTAAGGATGACCCCTGGCCATTGTCGTTCCAGGGTGAGGGGCTCACTACTCAGCAACAGGCCAGAGTTGATGACCTACTAAAGAGGTGGTCTGGGGTGTTTGCAGAACACGAAGACGATTATGGCCGGACTACAGCAGTCCTTCATCAGATTCCCACGGGGAGTGCCCCCCCCCATACGTGAGCGGTACCGGCCGGTGTCACCCAGCTTGTATCCAGAGCTCCGGACCCTCCTACAAGGGATGCTGGACAGTGGGGTGGTTAAGGAGAGCTCCAGCCCCTGGGCAGCGCCAGTGGTCCTCGTCAAGAAAAAAGATGGATCCTGGCGGTTTTGTGTGGACTACCGCAAGCTGAACGCTGTGACACACAAAGACTCCTTCCCACTCCCGCGTATTGAGGAGTCATTGACCAGTCTGCGGCAGGCGGCTTGGTACTCCACCTTGGATATGGCCAGTGGGTATTGGCAGGTCGAAATGGATCCAAGGGATAAGGAGAAGACGGCCTTTACCACACCCATGGGCCTCTACGAATTTGAGCGGATGCCGTTTGGCCTGTGCAATGCCCCGGCAACCTTCCAGCGCCTCATGCAGCGGTGTCTGGGTGGCCAAGTCCACGACTACCTCCTCATCTATTTGGATGACGTGATCGTCTACTCAGCGGACTTTGACCTCCACCTCAAACACTTGGAGCAAGTGTTTCAGAAGCTACAGGGGCACGGGCTAAAACTAAACCCCCAGAAATGCCGGCTGTTCCAGAGGTCTGTCCGGTACCTGGGGCATGTGGTTAGCCAACAGGGAGTGGCCACAGATCCTGAGAAAATTGCGGCTGTACGGAACTGGCCCACTCCGACTACTGTACGGGAGGTGCGCTCGTTCTTGGGGTTTGTCGGTTACTACCGCCGGTTTATGCCCAAGTTTGCTAAAGTAGCTGCCCCGTTGCATGGCTTGCTGCAGGGGACAGGGGGGGGCAAAGACTGCCCGGGTGACGTGGACTCCAGAGTGTGAGGCATCTTTCCAGGCGCTGAAGCAGGAGCTGTTACAAGCACCTATTTTGGCATTTGCCGATTTTGGTCTGCCCTTTCGCCTGTACACTGACGCCAGTTTGCATGGGCTCGGAGCGGTGCTGGCCCAAGTACAAGGGGACAAAGAGCGCGTAATTGCTTATGCCAGCAGGAGCTTACATCCGGGGGAACGCAATGACCAGAACTACAGCTCTTTCAAGTTGGAATTCTTGGGCTTGAAGTGGGCCATCATTGACAAGTTTAAGGACTACTTGTGGGGAGTAAAGTTCCACGTCTTTACGGACAACCGGCCCCTTGTACACCTCCAGACGGCAAATCTGGGCGCCACGGAACAAAGGTGGGCGGCCCAGCTGGCGAATTATGACTTTACCATCCATTACAGGCCAGGGACCAGCAATCAGAATGCAGATGCCCTCTCCAGGATGCCAGAAGAGGTGACGGTGGCAGCCGTACATGTCTCAGCTGAGCAAGAGGCGCAGGGGAGCTCGACCGATCCAGTGAACCAGGAGGATGTGAGTTGGGGCCAACGTCAAAGTCAGGATCGGGACCTCGCATTGCTGCTAGGCTGGAAGCTGCGAAGGGAGAGGCCCTCCACTGATGAGCAGCAAGCACTCTCTCTCAAGGGAAGAAGCTTGCTGAAAGATTGGGAACGGCTGACTGTCGAAGAGGGCAAGCTTATGCGGTGTGGCCCTGGGGGCCAGTTCGGGGCAGTCCCAGCAACCATTGTCGTCCCCACCGCCTATCAGAAGGAGGTCTGGGCTGAATACCATCAGGCCCTGGGGCATGCACGTGGGACGAGACTCATGGATGCCCTGAAGGAGCGGGTCTACTGGCTCGGCATGGGTCAAGACTCCCAAAACTGGTCCCTGGGATGCCAGGAGTGCATCTTGGGTCGGTCTGGGCCAGATGTGCGAGCACCCCTCCAGCCAATTGTCTGCCAGTACCCCTTTGAGATGGTCTCCTTAGATTATCTGTCGCTGGGAAGAGAACACGATACTTATCCGTGTATACTGGTAATGACTGACCTGTTTTCCAGATATGCGGTGGCTGTCCCTACCCGTGACCAGACGGCCAAGACGACAGTGAAAGCCTTGTGGTCCCACTGGATACAGCCCCTGGGCTGCCCTGAATGCATCTTGACCGATCGGGGGGCGGCCTTCGAGTCGGAAGTGGTGAGGCAATTGTGTTGTCTGTACGGCTGTACCAAGAGTAGGACAACCCCTTATCATCCACAGGGAAATGGCGCCTGCGAAAGGTTCAATCAAACCCTCCTGTCCCTGCTGAACACCTTGGGGTGGGCTGAGCAGGATCGGTGGAGTGAGTGGCTGCCAGCCCTAGTACAGGCCTATAATAATACCCCTCACAGCAGCACCGGTCTTGCTCCTTTCTATGTTGTGTTTGGGCGGCACGCTCGCATGCCGGTAGATGTGCGCCTGGATGTTGCTTTGCCCCAGGACCGAGGAACGGTAGATGGATGGGTCCAGCGGCACCACCAGCGGTTGACTGAGGCCTACGAGCAGGTGCGACGAAGGACCCAACAGAGGCAGGGGTGGGACCAAGGCCGCTACAATCGTCGGGCGAGGGCACTTCCACTGCTGCCTGGAGAAAGAGTTCTTCTCCGAAACTTCCGGAGGAGGAACCGGGGTAAGCTTGCCCCATACTGGGTCCCCCAGCCTTTTGTTGTTGTATCGCAAACTGCCCCGCACCAGCCTGTCTACGTGATCCGGCCTGAGGGGCGGGGAGGGCCCACCCGGACCATCCACAGAAACAACCTGCGCCCCTGCCCTGATGTATGGATGGCGGGACCCGAAGCGCAGGGAGCGGAGGGTGGAGGCCCCAAGCGTTATACCCCTGAGGCAGGTAATGCTGGTTATTGGCCGCTTGCATTTAATCAGGTCCCTGTGCACCCAGGTCCACCCCGAGAGCCAGTGGGACTGGACCCAGGGGGAGCGAGTGGCATTCACTCTCCATCCGAGAGCCAGCAGGGTGGAGGTGTGGCGCACCCCCTGGATCCTGGCCCACGTCGGTCCGAGAGGAGCAACTTGGGGCGGCCGCCAGTAAGGTACAGTGACGAGGTATAATGGTCGGGACGACCATGGTTAAAGGGGGGGGGAGGAAAAGTGGAGGTGTGGCGCGCCCCCTGTATCCTGGCCCACGTCGTTCCGAGAGGAGCAACTTGGGGCGGCCGCCAGTAAGGTATCAGGTATAATGGTCGGGACGACCATAGTTAAAGGGGGGGGAAATGTCGTGTAACGTCTATATGGGTTGGATGAAAATGACGTAAAGTGATATGCGAAAATGACGTGTGTAAAGTGATATACTGTGTGCTGCGTGTTTTATCAATGATTAACAATGATTGGGGGCTAATGCAATGCTTGCACGGTAATTGACATTGATCATGGACACCTGTGGGTGAAGGGGAAAGCGTGCAGGCATTAGTAATTTCATTGATTGTCTCCACCTGGCGAGCGCTACTTGAGGTGGGGATGCGTTCATGCCAACAGGACTCAGTGCACGGAAAGGAGACGGGATACGGAAGACGGGAGGCGGGAGGCAGAAGGCCACCGGCATTTCCACTGGGAATACACCTGCAGGATTGCAGCGGCGCGACTACAAGGAGAACGCAGAGAACCCAGCCTCAACGCACGATAAGTATCCCTTGAAGGGAAGTGATATTTTCACCACCTACCCATTGCGTGTAATGGTGCGGTGTATGCGACAGGTAGCTGATCAGTGTGCATTCACAGCTGGTCTTGTGATCACCGGCCCGTGAGGCAACGCAAGCAAGAGCAGAAGAGGCAGTGGACTACGCGATTGTCTGGGGCGGTGCCTGCTTAACATCCGGACCGTGCGGAGGAGGATCCACTCCAGCATTGGGCTCACAGGATTTCCGCAAGCTGACGTGACGTCCTCTGCGTGGTGGCTGCCAGAGCGTGTGGGATTATTTATTTTATTATTCTGGTCGGCTCGGGAGAGGCCGGCCAGTGGACTGTTTACCTTGAATGTTTGTCTGTCTTGTCTGTTGGGCATCACGGACCCGGCTGCAACGTAGCGCTGAACAGGAGAACAGTGGGTGAGCTGACGAGGCGTAGTGACGCAGTGTGACCTGAGTGGTGTGGTTTTAGACACTGGAGTGCAAACTGTTTTACTGTCATTTAAATGAGTGTATTGCTGTGTGTGTGATGAATTTGGTGTGGGCTTGTGTATGCCTTATATTTATTCACCTGAGTTTCCTATTTATTACCTGAGATCTATTTTTGTAGTAACTTATTTACCTGCTGTCTGTGTCTGTCTCCTCCCCATCCATGGGGCTCTGTTAGTGCCAGGAGACCTATAGCGGTGAGTGCTGTGATTGCCGGTTTTATGAGCTGTGAATTATTTATAATAAAAAGTTGATTGTTGCCAAGCTTCTTGTGGTTTGTGAGCCTGGGGGAGTACGCCGACCTGTAACTTTTCGGGCCGTGACATTAGCGTTACTATATTGCTCAGTTACCGATATGGAATGTATTGTCCATGTATCTTACACACCCCACACACCCAACCAAATTATTTAAATCTCAAGTGAAATAGCCTACTAGGCAAACAGTAACAGTGGGTTTATACGTAGTTTAAAAGAAAATTCTTAACCCCTTCCCCAAACCTGCCCAGCCCCCCTGGACCGCACTGATCTTCAAACCCTGGTTACGGCCCTGCCTGCGAGATTATTGTTTTAAAGTTGCCATGTGCCTGGTAAGCTGTGGAAGACTGGCAGTTGAGAAAAATAACAGTTTTCTATTAATTTGCAAATTTGTACTACTTACCACAGCTAGTTACCTCATCTATCTTCCGTACTATTTTAGCAACCCCCTAACAAACCCCTATCCCAAAACACACACACACACTCACCAATACACTTAGGTGTGGAAGACCATGAGCCTTTAAAACAGGTGCTTTCCTGCTCCAATCCCTCAGGATTCAATTTGAAACCACTCTTGCATGAAAACACCACGGTATCCTTGTTAGGCACGTAATCCTTGTTAGGTTTTATGAACCCATTTTTAATGACAGGTTGGAAACAATCTTCTTTTCTGACTGAAAGCAAAGACACATTTTTCTATTACATTACATGGAGATGCATCAACTGGATGCACAAACATTCAGAGTCCACATTTTGAGAGGGCTTGTGATCAGGCTTGTAATCAAGCTCACAGTGATAATAAATTAGGCCACCATTTTTGTACACTGACTGGGAGTCACAAATTATTTCAGCACGTGTGATCTCTGAAATACAGGTGCAGTAACTGTGAGCCTGGGCCAATGGATCAGGTTCAAATTATGTATTTGTTGTATAAACAAGATTCCAATGGGCTATGAGTCTTATGGTTACATCTGACCCTCCATGTAAAAAGCTCCCATTTGAAAGCCCTCACTGTCTTCACTGTAATTATCAGAGATAAATATGCCATTTGACTTTCTATGGACAAAACACAAAGAAAGAAAGACAGCAGAATTGACATACTGCAAAGAGTTTTGGGCTTCCAGCCTTCAACTTGACACGTAACATCTTCTGCAGGTCTCTTGTAGTTCGAATAACAACTATACCGTAAGGTTTCCTTGTATTTATATGAGGCTCTCTGGGCCCAAGACGGAATATTCACATCACTGCTTAGAGGCCTAGAGCAAAAGATTTCTGTAGCAAAATGGAACATTTGAGTTGGTGATCACTTGCAGATTTTTATGCTGTGGTTTAAACATTCAAAATGAATGGCAGTGAAGTTGGAACATGTTAGGGCCTTTACACATTTGTTACCTTGACAATCAGGTGTATAGGACCACTCTCCATCTAATCCACAGTGGAAAGAATCTCTCTCTTTGAATGTAGAGGTCCGATATCCTTCATCACAATCAATATCAACCCTTTCTTTAGGTTTGAAAATATTTTTGCCTGCAGGTAATCTTGTTGTTCCAGTGGAAACCTGGTGTGGTAGCATGCATGTGTTCTCTGCAGACCAAGCATACAAGTAACAACATAACAGTGAGTAGATGCTACTGGCAGACAGAAAAACAGTACTCTATAGCAAACACGTCTGTCCGTGTGTGGCTTTCAAAGACCTCTTCACCTTTACATTCTGGTTTTGGAGTCCAACCTAATTTGGAGCATTTGGTTCGTCCTTCACGGGCTTTGTATCCTTCATCACAGGTGTATCTGAGGTCATCGTCCCACTTGTACACTGATTTGGTGTTTGTAACTTGTCCTTGTGGTATGTCAGGTTTTTCACATTGTATTTCTGAGAATACATGAAATCTTTTGTGAGACAGTGGGTATGACAGTTTTGCGAAAGTGTCCATCATTCGAATACAAACAGTTAAGTTTCAGCCGTTCTAGTCCCTGCCTAAATTATAATTAAAATATCATAATTCAATCAAAACTATATGTATAACTTAAAGCATGACTAACACATTTTTGCATTAACATATAAACTCTATAAACTCAATTTCAAGAAATACATCTATCTTGTGCAATTTGCACCTTGATATGATTGACTTTTTCTGACAAACAAGTTAATCTTTAGATCAACCAAGTAGGATTCATATTTGGTTCAGAAAACTCATTTTGTTTGCCGTCATGGAGTTACAGAGCTCTCTTGTAGTGTCAATGTCAATGTCCAAAGAAAACCTTTACAAGTTGGAAAAGGACCATTCCATTTTCCTCCTCCTTGGTCCCAAGCTATGTTAGCCATACATACATACAATTTTGTATTTGAAGAATATTTGTGGTTTTCATATACTTTCAACTCATGAATTCCTCCCCCGCGTATGACATTCATGCCACCTTCATTAACACACAAATGGTCAGGAAAGACCCTACCTGTCTGCTGCCATTCACACCTTTCATATCTATGTAGACCCTGTATCGTAACGGTGTTAATTATCGGACGGCGTGTGTTATCGGCAAACGTTCGCGTTGTGGATTGTTAATCCATTATTAAACGTATTGTTTAACAGAATGGCCGATGTTTGTCACTGTCCAATAACTGACATAGCTACGCTAGGTAAGGGATCCGTATTTCCGCTGGGATCGGTATTAAAACCGGAAGTGAGTATGTAATTCCGACAAGTGATCACACCCGTTGTGTAAAATATGCGAATGTCAGCACATTTGATTCTAGAAGAAAAGCCTGTGGTAACAGCAAGTAACAAACTAGTCAGTTGGCGAGCAACTGGATAGCTAACAAGCTAGCTAGACCTAGAGTTTAGCGATGATGTGCTTTGAGTGCAAAAACTATTTTTACATTTTTACTAGGGCTGTGAAATAATAAAAAAATGTTATAAAATGAATCACAGGTTTCTGTGGATTAATCATGATTAATCACATCTTACCAATTTTCTCTGTATATTTTTGTGAGAACAAAAAGATTTATGACAAAAGACGGATATATACATTTAACAAAACAATGGTGCTGCAACTCAGCAGTTCTTTAGCAGTTCTTTTTGCTATTCCATATGGAACATTAATATAATTTTCATCCTAAACAGAATTCGGCTTCTTAGCCATTGTATGGTTGAAAAAAACATTTTTCTTTTCTTTTTAAATCAAACAGAAATTATTTGGGCTTCTTAGCCATTGTTTTTATAGGATGGTTGAAAATGATTCTCTTTTTTTTGTCAAACAACCATTAACCACACCATGACACAATCTAATGCCTCTTAAGGCCCTAGTGGTCTTTTTGTCTTCAATTGCACAATTGCTTGCAACAGTTTGGAACTGTTCTGCCCATGCCTCTGCAAAGTGGCGCTCTTCTGTTTTCATGCACGTTAGTGTAAACGACTTTAACTTCCATTAGTTGGTGATTAGATGTGCAGTTACACCCAGGTAGTTATCGTTACTCACAGAGGTCCAGTGATCCCCTGTCAGCGCCACATGTTTCGCAGCAGCCAAGTCATTTTCCTTCATACAGCTCGTGGATTTTTGTCATTATTGTGCGTCTTTTTGGTGCTTTGATGCTCGAGTCCCCCGTTGCCACTCGCAAAACTTCGGTGAACCCCTCGTCCTTAAACAATCTTAATCGGTCTACAGCTTTTTGCAATCCATTTGGCAACAGTGCTAGTCAACTTGTCACAGGCAGTTTTAGTCAGGGGCCTACGTTGTTAAGTGAGGGTCGTTTGGCGCATTCCACTTGAACTCCCCTCGCCGACCAACGCATTTGCTACGGTGAAACGATAACGTCTTCCCGCAGAGTGTACATATCAGGTTCTATTGAATGTTCCATCTTTGTTTTTGGAACACGAATTTCCCATCCAGAAAGTCCTCAGGTTCATCAGAATTATCCATGTTGTTTGTTTGTTTGGATAGCAGCTGCCGTCTCACTGCATTAGAAACGGCGGCTAGTGCAGATTGGTTGGAATTGTGGGTCTATTGGAAGCTCATTCTGCGCATGAGTTAAATGCGTTTAAAAAAAATAACGCATTAATCCTGTAATTTAATGATAACACGTTAACTCGTTATTTTTCACAGCTCTAATTTTTACACATGTAAATAATTATAAAGTCTTCTTATCAGTGCTATTCAGTACACCACATACAGCAGCAAATTACAAATGCATACATTAAACTGAATGAAGTACTCACTTCCGGTTTTAATACAGATCCCAGCAGAAATACGGATCCCTTACCTACAGACCCCATACTGCTCCATTTCCTATCACTCCCTCACCTTGAACTAGACCCCCAGAAACATCCATTATGTTACGTTGTGTTTCACCTTCCTATAACTGAAATGTAACTTGTACTTGTATAGTACATTGTGTTGGAGAAAGAACATCTCATAGAAGCGGGTGAGACACCAACCTCTACATGTGGTGAGAGAACAGAGCAAGGAGCATTGAGGAGACATTGTAGCCTTTGAAGACAAGGCCAACACAGAAGAGAAACGTCTCGGTTACTTACGTAACCTTGGTTCCCTAAGCAGGGACCAGATATAACAGATGGGACATGACACTAGTCTGAAAGGCTGCGATTCGTCCAAACTCCCCCCTGAGCCCGCCCCCTCAGGAGCCTATAAATTCAGGAGCGCGGATTGAATCTTCCTTGGAAAGAAAACTGAGCGTAGAAGTATCGAACCAAGGGCAACACTGTACACGCAACTTTTGTTATATCTGGTCCCTGCTTAGGGAACCGAGGTTACGTAAGTAACCGAGACGTTCCCTATCGCAGCTGGACTGCGATATAACAGATGGGACCGTATATATTCCCGCGTGATAATACAGTGGCAGCCAATCACACACACCAACTTTACACATTGCTTTTGCCCTCCTAGAGGTTCATACAGCAGCTGGTGGTGAACATTATAGGGCACATCCTTTATACATAGGCGACAGGGATCAGTGATCCCTCGCCTGCCGGAAAACAACCCTAGAATGGTTCATTCGCAACGTAACACGTAGACGCTAATGAACACATACATCATTATATCATTCTCAGGCCAGGGGATTCAAAGATCGCCTGCCTGTAGAACACCTTGTAAAAAACTAGGTTCAGCCACATCTAGCATATAGAATCTAATGAAAGTGTGGCGAGAACTCCAGCTTGCAGCTTTACAAATGTCTTCCACTGAGACTCCTTTCAGTAAGGCCCAGGAAGAAGAGACCCCCCGCGTAGAGTGCGCATGCAACTTCTCCGGGGGATCTAAAGACAAACTCTTATAAGACAACAAGATAGCCTCTACTATCCAATGGGAGAGGCTCGGTTTTGATAGAGGTCTGCCTATTGCACGTGTGCCAAAGCACACAAATAGCTGATCTGATTGTCTGAATGCCCCAGTGCGCTCTACATAGCAGCGGAGAGCGCGTACTGGGCAAAGCTTATTCAAACGTTCCTCCTCTGCTGACGCAAAAGGAGGAGGCGAGAAAACTGCTAATTCAATCACCTGATTGCAGAATGGGGTTTCCACCACTTTAGATGTGTAAGCAGCATTAGGTCGCATAACCACTTTGTCCCCAGCGATCGAGAACTAAAGGCACGATGGGCTGACGGACAGGGCTTGCATGTCACCAACGCGCTTTGCTGACGCCAATGCCAGTAACAGCGCGGTCTTTAAAGAGACAAATTTTATGTCCACCGTCTCCAGGGGCTCAAACGGAGGCCCTGTGAGAGCACGTAACACAACCAGCAGATCCCATGAGGGTATGAGGTGTCTATCAGGCACCCTGAGCCGTCTCACCCCCGCCATAAAGCGTGGCGCTAGCGGGTGACTGCCCGGGGAAATGCCATTGATGCCTGCATGGCAGGCTGAGATAGCCGCCAAGTACACCTTGAGAGTGGAAGCCGCCTTCCCCTCATCAAACAACTGCTGTAGGAGTTCTAATATGACGCCCAGCGCGCAGTTAACGGGGTCGCGCTGACGCGCAGCGCACCATCGTTCGAAACTGCGCCACTTCAGCGTATACAGAGCCCGGGTTGACACCGCTCGGGCACTCTGTATCGTAGCTACTACCGCGTCTGACAAGCCTGAAGCCTGAAGCCTGCTCCTTTCAGGTGCCAGGCCCTGAGACGCCACAGTTCTGGATGGGGATGCCAAACTGTCCCGTGTGCCTGTGATAGGAGGTCTCTCCGAAGAGACAGCTCCCAAGGCTGTTGCACTGACATATTGATCAGATCCGCTACCCACGGCTGGTTGGGCCAGTGGGGGGCTATCAATAACAATTCCCTGCCCTCGTCCGCTACCCTGCCCAGCACCTGCTAGAGGAGCGGAACCGGGGGAAACGCATATAGGCGCAGGCTCGGCCACTGTTGGCTCAGCGCGTCTATGCCGAGTGGGGGGTTGTCGCCCCCTAGCGAGAACCAGAGAGGGCAGCAGGTGTTCTGTCTGCTGGCAAACAGATCCACCTGGGCCCTGTAAAAACGCAGCCAAATCTGCTCTATCACCTGAGGGTGTTGACACCAATCTGCTGCCTGAGGGTCACCCCTCGATAACAGGTCCCCCCCTTAGTTGAGGTGGCCTGGAATATGAACTGCTCTGAGGGAACGGATGTGAACCGCTGCCCACAGGAGCAAGCGGTTCGCCCAGTGGTGCAATGACGGAGAGCGCACTCCGCCTTGGCGGTTTATATACGCCAATGCCGAAGTGTTGTCCGTCCTTACCAACACATGCCGACCACTTAATCTGGGTAGAAAGTGCCGCAGTGCTAGGACGACCGTTCGCAGTGCTAATACATTTATATGTGACACGGCCTCTGCTACAGACCAGCGGCCGTTCACGCATTCCCCCTCGCAGACCGCTCCACACCCTTTCATGGAGGCGTCTGTGGTTACCACTACGCGGTGCGTCACTATGCCCATGGGGCCTGACGCCGCGAGGAACCTCGGGGTTCTCCAGACTGCCAGGACTTTCCTGCATCTGGGGGTCACCGTTATTCTGCGGTGTCTGTCCTTGGATGAACTGAGTCTCAAGGAGAGATACCACATTTGAAAAGGCCGCATGCGCAACATCCCCAGAGGGAGAACGATCGCGGCCGATGCCATCATGCCCAGCAGCCGTTGGCAGCACAGTGACGAGACTGACTGTCCCAGCCAGAACTGATGCACGCATGATCTGATGGCATTTATTCGGCCTTGGGACAGCCTGACCTCCATGGAGGTGGAGTCTAGAACCATGCCTCAGAAATGTGTGGTCTGGCCTGGGCGCAGAACGCTTTTTTCCTTGTTTATTACAAAGCCCAGTCGTTGCAGGTGTGCCACCACTAGATGGCAGTCTTGCACAGCTACTGCCCTTGAGCGAGAGCAAAGGAGCCAATCGTCCAAATAATTGACTAAGCGTAAACCTCGCTGTCGTTACGGGGCGATGGCTGCTTCCACGCACTTTGTGAAAACCCTCTGTGCCAAAGCCAGGCCGAACGGGAGTGCGTGGAACTGGTATGTTATTCCTCAGAACGCAAACCTCAGTAATCTCCGATGTCTGGGGTGGATCGGTACATGGAAGTACGCATCTTTTAGGTCTATCGTGATGAACCAATCGTTTGGTCTTATGAACTGCACTAGCCGGCGGGGGGTCAGCGACACCCTACCCATCAGATAGGCATTCCATCAAGTTCTTTGCTAAATCACGCAACCAAAACTAACGTCAGAGCTAAAATATAGGTCTGTTATATTATAATATAACAACAGTTATAATAACAGGAAATATATTGGAACACACCGATCTCTCAGTTGGCGTTTCTACTCAGCTCCAACAATATTTCAGTTGGTGTTGTACCAATGAACTTTCAGTTGGTGTTTCCACCCAACCCCAACAATATCTTTCAATATTTGTATATATTTCTGTCAAGTGTGTTGTGCCATAGACTGATTGTTTGGGACTTTGTCGGTGTGTTGTGGACAATTTTGTTATGTTTGAATTGTGTTACTTCCGTTATGAACTGAACACTGGGCTGCAGCCATTTGCTGCCTACCTAATTGCCAATTGCACCACAAGGCCACTGGATGCTGCTTTGGACGCAGCCGAGGGCGGTGCATGGACTGGTTGCGAGGTTGGCTGCTCAACGCTCTCCAGCTGCCATGCAAAGGGAGGTGCTTTCTTCCATCACATCTAGTTTGTCACTGGATCTCTCCGCTTAATGGTGTGTGGGCTGCTCTCAGTGTTCGTTTGTGTGTATTGTGTCCCTCTGTAGTTGGAAATCCTTTGAGGGGGGAGGAGCTGCGCGTCAACAGAGTGCTACTGGGGAGTGTTCCTGGTGGACGGGGCCTGCGCAGAACCGTCTTCGCACTTGAGCGTGACAACGCGATTGCCTGACACACTTGCAGGTAGCGACTTGACAACTCGCCTATGCGTTTGAGTCAGGTGGTTGATTATAACTGCCTCTGTCATGGATTTTAGAACTGGTCAGGTACAGACTTTTCTGTGAAATCTATCTTGGTGGGGCGGCGTTTAAGTATTGCATACTGATCATACCTTTTGGAGGAAGGCGTGTATCTTGCTGTTGTGTGGACATTGTGTGGGGGGCTCTCATGTTAGACATGGTTGGCCATTAGTGGGGCTTATGCCTATCTCCTAGTGGGGTTCTTTATACAGCGGTTATGTGCCTAAAGTCCTGTCTCCTTGTGGAATAAATAAACATTTATATAACCATTTCTGATTCTGTGTGTTGTCCGTGACCTGGGAAGATCTGGTTCCTGTGACCTGTGCGTTGTTCCTTGGCAAAACATCTCCAATTAGTATTTTATATTATTTACGTTAATTCTTATTCTTGCACTGTTAATCACCCTGCATTTGTACTACCTACACTGGCACAGCTCATTTCACTGCTGTGTTGTTGTTATGCTTGTATGCATTGGTGTGTCTGTATGTGTCGTATAAGCTACTGGATGCCCACATTTCTCTCAGCAAGTGTCAGTCCGTCCATCGTGATTTTAATTGAATCATATTTCACTAATTTACCCATCTAAATACTTCACTTAGAGCACTGATAATAAGCATGTTTGTCTTGGTAGCTGGCCGTGTCCTGGGATGCCTATAGTGGGAATCGCATGTGAGCGATGTCTGCTGACACACCCCATGATGGGTAAGGGGTAAAGGGAGTTTAGAGCTACTAGTGAAAAGGAGGAGAATGGGGAGGAGGTGGAATTCTTTACTATGCTGGAACACATGATGTGGTGGACAGGAGACGAAGTTCTAAATCTCCCAGAAAGCGGAATTTGGTGAGCGACCGCTGTGCATCATCCCTATGGGCTCCTTCCCAACTTTGTTTAGAAAAAGATTGTTTTGTTTTCACGGTGATGTTGTTATTGTTCAGTAGTCAGCTTTATTGTTTAGATTTTGCTTATATTTTTCACTTTTCAATCTCTCTATTAATAAATGGCAATATTGGTATTACTTTTTTTACTTTTCTCCATTTTACACATATGCATTGGTCTGCTGATGCTTTCAGTGTGGACACAAGGAAATAAGTTTTATATAATTTTTATATAAAGACTTATAAGTCTTTCATAATTGTGGGTTTACAAAGATAAAAGTGGGTATGTAAGACCTGGAAATGTGGTAATTGAGCTTATATACTTACCAATGCATGTCGGGGGATCAGTCCACCTTCCTGAATTGCAGGTAATCGTATCTTCGCCATTCATTTTATGAGACTGATGACATGCATATGTTACTTTAGCCTCATTCCTGTAGATCTTTTCGTATGAAGGGACAATGATTCCTTTTTCAACATCTGGTGGAGCATTACACAAACCACTTTCTCCTGGTTGGGGAAACAATTTTTCATCTTAAAGGCAGACCAACCAACAGATAAGTGACGTCACAATGAAATCAATATACAATCTTACTGAAAGAAACAAATTACGTTTGCAATCTGGTTTCTCCCATTGTCCGTTGTCACACTTAATTCTTCCAGAATCTGATGTGTAACCAGGTTCACATTTAAACTCTTGAAACTGTCCATCTGAATAGTTTTCCTTCACATGCGGATAAATGACATTATCAGCAGCACGTGGGGCAGCACATTGATTTTCAGCTGGAAATGACGATGAAAAACACGAAAAGAGAAAAGAGATTTCTATCTAATTCATCATGTTCATAAAATTCTTCATATGGGGTAACTCATTTACTGAAGGCTCTACACTCAAATCACAAAACCACAGAAAACAAATGCACAACACACCTCTTTTAAACACTACATTCAAAAGTAGGATATATCATAGAGACATTGAATTGGTACAAAAGTGGTACCAAATACATTCATACTATAATCTGCAACAAACTGCATGTCAAGCTTAAAAAACAAACAAACAAACAAACACTTTCATCTTTGTTAGGCTAATTGCTTTTGCAGCTTCAGTGTTATTCTGCAGTATTCTGGTTTGTTACAGTACAATTTACATCTAAATTGTATTCATTTTACGGAAGGTAAGCTGCAAAGAAATAGGCAGTGACTGCAGAAAGGTTGGTCTTACTACTTCTGAAAAAGAGGTTATGCATGTCATTACTGTTTGTTTGTTTGTTTGTCTGTCAGCAGGATTACACAGAAACTACTTGGTCGATTTTCATGAAATTTGTTGGAGGGATGTAGCATGGGCCAAGGATGAACCCATTAAATAGCTATGCCAGTGAAGACGCTCAGCGGCAGCCATATTGGATTGTTGTATTTTGAATTACTGATGCTGGAACATGGCCATCTGAAGAGAAGTTAGATTCAGTGAACAAAATGGCTGTAACGCAACAAAACGGCTGTCCGCAATGAAGGCAGGCAGCCTTTTTTTAAAACAATACCGAAAGAGATTGGCCACCATTAGGAACAGTCTGTATTGTTGGCCTAAGCGGAGATATTGGTGGAAGATCTAGAAAGGCCAGTAAAGTTGTGTGAGGAAGAGGCAGGACAAAGCCCCATTAGGCATAACCAATTCTGATTGGATGAAAAAGGCTGTGACAGACAGGAAGAGGAAGGAGGAGCCATATCTCTATGAAAGAGATTACCGCTTCTTCCTGGTTGCCAGTAGGTGATCGTAGGAGATACTCCATAGAACACCTCAGTAGTAGTTAACTGCTCTGAAATAAAGTGTTCAGTATCTTCCCCTTGGAAAGTTATTGCCTTGGAAAGTTATTTGGGAAGTTTTCATCTCCTTGACAGTATGAACTGTGACTTCTAAAAAAAACAGTGGCCAGTTGTGGTAATAGTTTGTATTTGTCCCACTCTGCACTTTAGATGTGGAGCTGGCATCGATGTTTTGGCTGTATTGGTAGTTGGATGTTAGGTCTACAGCCTTATTTAAATGTATTGCTTTGTTTTGGAGTTTGAGATGCAGAATTCCAGAACTTAATAGATCTTTTGGAAATACCTGCAAATCATTTTAAATATTTCTAACCATTACTGTGGTAGTAAGTGTTACTAAACTATACTATATCAAAAAACATAAAATTTGACAGAGAAGCCACGAGAGAAATAGCATTATGTTAAATTAAATTAAATTTCCAAGCTTATCTGTGGTAGTCAAAAAGCCCCAAAATAGGTCGCACCTGTTCTATTTGATATCCATTATAAAACAAGCCTGTTTATAAGTATGGTTCCTTTGCTGTAGTTTCTTTATGGTGTTGGAGAGGTTAATTTTCTTATTTATTTGACATCCGAGGTCCTTGACGCCATTGGCATTGGCCTTGGTGGAGGTCTGCGAGGGCCCTTTTAGTTTCAGTGTTGTTTTAGTTAACAGTTCTTTGAAATAATGCTCATTGAACATTGTATCCCTTAACTACCCCTTCCGTGTTTGGCTTTTGCTCTGGCATGTATCACAAACGGCGGCAACAGCAATTAAAGTTCTTTCATTGTTAAAATGATATGTTGATATGATATGAGCGTATCCATATATGAGCATATATGAAAGCATTTTATAGCTGTTGTTATACTGTTGTAGATGGAGGCTACAGGTTAGTACATGCCTACTTATGTGCTGGGACGCAGCTATGATTGCGTCTGCCATTAACTGCTGGAAACATGGACGTTTTAGGTGATTTATTTGTCACATCCAACCATATACAAGTACAACAGCAGAGGAATGGGGTGTCAACAAAGGAAAGAATGACAAAGGGTCATAGAGACACTATGTACATAATACAAATAGGTACAAATAAAATAAGCAAGAAATATATAGAATAATTAAGAAAGGTGGCTAGTTGTAAACATTCATAATTATCAGTGGGTTTTTCAGTGTTTATGGTTTAGATGGCCTGAGGGAAGAAAGAAGCTCTTTCTCAGCCGTGGAGGCCATGATATAGCTAACTTTTTGATCAAGGCAGAGCTGTTTTGCCTCATTATACGTTTTGCTTTCCAATATTTTTCTTTTCAGTATGTTTTCCTTAGTTTTTTTTCCTTTTGCGGTTGTGTGGCCACTTGGCGCCTCCATTGGGGGGCTTTTTGCATCTGGTAAATTCAACTTTTTTTCCTTTGAATCTTTTTGGGTTATTGTATTTTTTGTTGTTGTTTTGCTTTTGTTTTGTTAATGTCCAGGTTATTTGTTATTAGAAGTTATTGATTGGGCAATGCTCTAGCTTCTGCTAGCTCTATTCAGGAAAATCTCCTTTTCCCCCTGGCACTCGGCTTTCAAGGACTGGCTTGTCACCTTGCTTACATTTTTGGCGTCATAACAAACATGAATTTTTACAAGAAAATCCAAATGTGATTGCGTCGCAGCAGCAGTCGGCCGATGCAAATAGGTGGATGCGAACACTTTGCTCTACGAGAGAAAGGTTTGACTCCCCTACCACCTGTTGGATGAGCAATTAATATAATCTAACAAGGCACAGGGCTTCACAGCACAATAACTGCACAACGGATATTATTTAAGCAACACATTCATTTTATGAAGGAATGAGGGCTATCTGTTGTTGTATTCCTGTCGATTTTGTTAAACTCAAGCTATGTGTATGCACGTGTGTATTCTGTAGATAGATAAAAATGATAGCAATATTATTACAGGGGAACAGTGCGCTACCTGAATTGAGTTGACATTTGAGCTGACTTACATTACTGTATTGCAAATTCAAAACTGTTTTGGGCTTAAAGCCATAATTAAATAGTTTATAATTTTACCCTATATGCAAGAAAACATGAAGTGTGATTATTTAGCAGTAGTAGAGTATCACTAACGGTAACTCTAGGGATCAGATATGGGAATGAAATTGGTGCAGAGGAACTACAGTGCGAAGATTTATGTTGAGGAAACGATACCAGAACACACAGATCTATACAGACATTTTCATCATTGCATTACATTACATTAGTCAGCATCTCCTCTGCAGGGAAACTGCGCCAGTTAAACAAATCCTAATTGTATCCTAACCTTATTATATTATAAGATTATCAGCCCTTGCATGCTATTTCATCCATAACAAATTATGTAAAGTTAGCCCTCTCTACGTGACACTTAGGCATTTACTAGTTCACTGACAAGCATATATACGCATCTTTCCCGCTACAAGCCACATTAGGAAATATTTCATGTAAGTAAGCCCTATTTTATACTGTAATGTCTGCTGCCTGCTGCAGTAGTGCTTATTACAAGCACGTTTATTTTTCATAGCCTAGTTAGTAGACAAATATGTAGGCTAACCTCATTAATTATCATGATTCATAATGCAAGTATGTAGCCTATATTGATCAATAGGCAAGTGGAGCCAGGCTATATTTTGACACCAGATAATGCATTACTTATTATTCAAGCAGAACTAATTATTCATATGAAGACTTAAGTATTGTTGCATAATAATAATAATTATAATAATAATAATAATAAATAAATTTATTCTCTACACTCACCGTAAGGTAAAATGTCAACACATTGATAATAAGTTCTAATTTAACAATATCCAAACCCATAAAAAAAACTGAAAGAACAGTGAAAGTTTTCTATTCATTCGCAAATTTGTACTACTTACCACAGCTAGCTACCTCATTTATCTTCTGTACCATTTTCCTACTTTGGAGATGGAAGAAAAGATAACAAACCCTTTCCCAACACACACACACACACACACACACAGAGATACACTCACCAATACACTTAGGTGTGGAAGACCATGAGCCTTTAGTGCAGATGCTTTTCTGCCACCATCCCTCATTATTTAATTTGAAACCCCTCTTGCATGAAAACACCACGGTATCCTTGTAAGGCATGTAATCCTTGTTAGGTTTTATGAACCCATTTTTAATGACAGGTTGGAAACAATCTTCTTTTCTGACTGAAAGCAAAGACACATTTTTCTATTACATTACATGGAGATGCATCAACTGGATGCACAAACATTCAGAGTCCACATATTGAGAGGGCTTGCTGATCAGGGTCGTAATCAAGCTCACAGTGCTAATAAATTAGGGCACCATTTTTGTACACTGACTGAGAGTCACAAATTATTTCCGCACGGGGGATATCTGGTGCAGCACGTGTGATCTCTGAATACAGGTGCAGTAACTGTGAGCCTGGGCCAATGGATCAGGTTCAAATTCTGTACTTGTTGTATAAACAAGATTCCATAGGGCCATGTGTCTTATGGTCACATCTGACCCTCCTAATAAGAGCTACTATTTGAAAGGCCTCACTGACATCACTGTAATTATCAGAGGTAAATATGCCATTTGACTTTCTATGGACAAAACACAAACAAAGAAAGACAGCAGAATTGACATACTGCAACGAGGTTTGGGCTTCCAGCCTTCAAGTTGACACGTAGCATCTTCTGCAGGTCGCTTATAGTTTGAATTACAACTATACGGTAAAGTTTCCTTGTATTTATATGAGAATATCCGGGGCCAATACGGAATATTCACATCACTGCTGCGAGGCCTAGAGCAAAAGATTTCTGGAGCAAAATGGAAAATTTGAGTTAGTGATCACTTGCAGATTTTTATGCTGTTAGGTGAAATATGAATGGCAGTGAAGTTGGAACATGTTAGGGCCATGGCCTTTACACATTTGTTACCTTGACAATCAGGTGTATCTGACCACTCTCCATCTAATCCACAGTGGAAAGAATCTCTCTCTTTGAATGTAGAGGTCCGATATCCTTCCTCACAATGGATATCAACCATATCTTTAGGTTTGAAAATATTTTTGCCTGCAGGTAGTCTTGTTGTTCCAGTGGAAACCTGGTGTGGTAGCATGCATGTGTTCTCTGCAAACCAAGCATACAAGTAACAACAGAATAGTGAGTAGATGCTACTGGCAGACAGAAAAACAGTACTCTGTAGCAAACACATCTGTCCGGCTTTCAAAGACCTCTTCACCTTCACATTCTGGTTTTGGATTCCAACCTAATTTGGAGCATTTGGTTCGTCCTACACGGGCTTGGTATCCTTCATCACAGGTGTATCTGAGGACATCATCCCACTTGTACACTGGTTGGGCGTTTGTAACTTTTCCATTTGGCATGGCAGGTGTTTCACATTGTATCTCTGAGAATACATGAAATCTTTTGTGAAACAGTGGAAATGACAGTTTTGCAAAAGTTTCCATCATTCGAATACAAACAGTTAAGCTTCAGCTGTTCTAGTCCCTGTCTAAAATTAAAATACCGGTATCATAATTTAATAAAAACTATACATATAACTTAAAGCATGACTGACACATGTTTGCATTAACATATAAGCTCTAACAATTTAAAGAAATGCATCTATTTAATGCAATTTGCACCTTGATATGATTGACATTTTTCTATGACAAACAAATTAGTCTTTAGGTCAACCAAGTAGGATCCGAATTGGGTTTAGAAAACTAATTTAGTTTGCGTCATGGTTTCTTGTAGTTTCAATGAAAACATCCAAAGAAAATGTACCTTTACATGTTGGAATAAGATCACTCCATTTTCCTTCAGAAGTACAGTATATTTCGTCCTTTCCATTTAACTGCATGTCCTGTGACTGGCACTCAAAATGGATGACATCTCCATAGCTCCCGTCTTCAACATTGCCTGATGCCCTGACATTAGGAGCCACTTGTATCACTGGACATTTTACCACTGAAATGTCAAACAAGATTAAGAATAGTAATTTGTACGATATGTGCATGCTTTAAACCAGCTCTTTATCAATATGTGTTCCTCATTCAGTTTCTCATGCTCTTTTCTGTTGTCCAAGTCAGTCTTTAATCTGCTTCTTTGGTATATAGATCTCAGCCAATCAGGCAGGATTTATGTATGTGGATTATTTCCCCACCTTGTGGTCTGAGCATTCTGCTTTTATGATTAGTACTCTGCTATGATACATTAAGCATTTCTGATAAGAGATATCAAATAAAGGAGATACAATCTGTGGTCAAATGTAAGAGAGCAGACCCTACCTTCTGACTGCTTAGGGAAAAGATTAGGGAACATTTATTGTTCAGAATTACTGTACCACACCTTCACAGACAGGAATATCATTGTCCCAACCACTGTTCACACAGCTCCGCTCACTGTTCCTGCTCATCATACGGTAGCTATGAAGCAAATATTGGACAAGTATAAGTATGAAATGTTTATTTTTGTAGGTAAGTCCTTTGTATATATTGCACTGGACATGACGAACACAGAATGTAGTAAAATATAAGGATAATTAATTAAGAGGTGAGGACGAGATTACAGACTTTCTGTAGAGGTCAGAAACACTGTCAATGGATAGAATCTACACAGAATACACTGAACAAAATTGATTTGATTCAACTCTCCACTGTTTTACTTAATATCCTACATTGCATCTGTAGATGGTATCTTCAGTGGAAATTGTGGTATTCAAGTAATTGAATTGACATGGGCCATAGCAAATTAAATATTGAAGGTGAAGGCAGAATCTTTTTTTTGGGGGGGGGGGGGGGGGGCACAAAAGTGAGCGCGCACTACAGCCCGTCACAGCCTACTTTAGCCCACAGCTGAACTGAAGGCAGTCTTAGGTTAGACCACCACACAGTGCAAGTGTAATACACTCAATATTCAAGCTAGTTCAGTGTTCCGTTCTTTGTTTTCACTGGAATTCGTAGTAAAACAAAGAATACAGCCCCGCCCCATATCTATAGCTCAACAGTCATCATAGCTTACTAGCAGGTGGGAAGGTTGCTGGAACTGTATGGTTGAAATTTTGGACAACCAGTGTAAAGGCAGACCGCCCTCCTTATAGCGCCACATAATAAAGATTTGATTTGCCACGATGTGCAGGGAAGAAACACATTAGTCTACCTACAAGACGTATCCCAGAATTGAAAAGGAGTATTTGTTCTTGGTGGCTGGTATGTCAGAGCCAGAGCTACCTGACGGCATTCGCTGGTCAAAAGCTCACCAGCTGCAGGCAGACAGAACATTTCTTCTCCCCAAGGTAATGTACAGTAGGCTACTGTATAATGTAATTTTGCGCTGCAGTATGGCTCCCCCAAGCTGTTGTATAAGTACAGTGCATGAAATGCCCTGTATAGTTATTCCTATGTGGCTTCTTATTCTTGTTACCGATTTCTGCGCTTAATTCAGCTCAAACCGCTTAACACAGTAACTTTGTCGCTTAGGTCTTGTAAAGGACACTTCAGCTATGTATTTTTCATTTTTCTAAACTTTATACTTTTTAAGATATTAAAGAAAAACTAGAAAATGCATTTCCTGAAGGAAATACAAGTGCATGAAATGCAAAAGTTAAGAAAAGAAGAAGAAAAGAAAGAAGAGTGGAAGAAGGAAAGAAGAGTGAAAGAAGGAAAGAAGAAAGGAAAGAAGAAAAGAAAGAAGAATTGAAAGAAGAGTAGAAGAAGTAAAGAAGGAAAGAAGAAAAGAAAGAAGAGTGAAAGAAGGAAAGAAGAAAGGAAAGAAGAGTGAAAGAAGGAAAGAAGAGTGGAAGAAGGAAAGAAGAAAAGAAAGAAGGAAAGAGTGGAAGAAGGAAAGAAGAAAGGAAAGAAGAGTGGAAGAAGGAAAGAAGAGTGGTACAAGGAAAAAAAGAAAGGAAAGAAGACTGCAAGAAAGAAAGAAGAAAAGAAAGGAGAGTGAACAAGAGTGGCTCTGCAAGACCGTAAAGAGAGAGTGAAGAGGGAAAATATTGAAAGAAGGAGAGAAAATGGAGTGAAGCAGAGAGATGGGGTTTGAGAGAAAGTAGAGTGAGAGGGATAGAGAGAAAGATGGAGAGAAAAAAAAAGTAGAGTATGGAAGGTGTCTCTTATTATTTCTAGTCATACAGTTGAATGGAGAGGGACAGAAGGTGGGTTTCCATTCAGCCCGTTCTGTGAAAGAAATATGCTATATAATTATTATCATGATGTGTTTGTAGTTTGATATTAGTCTCAGAGGTTCCTTTGTTCTGATGAGAGGAATTCTATCTGTGAGAACAGAGATGTTAAACTCAGACCTGTCATTTGATGTTTAGGGTAGGACTGAATTAGGAGACCATGTGTTTATGTGAACTCATTCTGGACTGTTGTGTTAAAGTCTGGGTTTGGGGGTCTTAGGTAAACATTCTTATCTTTGGAACCCAGGACGGGATGGTACAAGATGGGAGTGTCATGTCTTTGTTCTGTGATATTGTCTCTGCATAAAGTCTGTTACATGGTACCAGAGAAGGCAGTGATGGGTTGAACAGCGTTCTGAAACCACTGCGCTCCTCTCGTAGGAGTGTAGGTTGAAGAAGCGGTCTGACGCCATTCACTCCTCTTCGCCAGAGTAAAAGTCAATTATTTATTATATTCTTGGTTGTGTGAGTCTTAATTCTGAGGATAATTACAGTCCTTAAAAGGGTGAAATAAATCCCTAACACGTTCACATTAGCTATGCGCATTCGCGGTGATTCGCACAAACCAAATGCGCATCAGCGACCGTTTCCAATCACCTAAGTCCTTAGTCTAATTTGGAGGAAGAGTTTTGTGTAGGCTATAATGTAAGCCCTCCTCTCCGCAGTCAGAATTATCAATGCTGTAGCTATTGAGCTATTTACTTTAATAGCTGCTAGAAGGAGAAGGCGTAGAATGATTTTACATATTTTACGCACTCAGATAGCAGCGAATTCCATACCCACACAAACCTCCGTACATCTGGGAACGAGCGCGGTCTAGAGAGTTTTTTAATTTGGTAATAGGCCCACTTCACTGATCAGCTGTGGGTCGAAAACTTCAGGCTAACCAGGTCAGGATTCGAAGAATTGTGCCAACTGATAGGCCCTGCTGTGTCGCCTGCAAGTGTTTGCTGCCGAAAGCCTGTCCCCACAGATGAGCGCATTGCTATAGCGCTTTATAAACTCGCAACATGTGCAGAATACCGTGTTGTGGGAGAAACTTTTGGCGTAAGCAAGACTACTGGCCATAGATGTGTGTATGCAGTATGCTTTGCCATCCGTGAACAAGCCAAACAACATACAAAGTTACCCGACCTTGGCGAGGTGCAAGAGATTGCTGACCGCAACAACTCTTCAAGCCCTTGTTGATGATAAATTGATATTTAGAGATCTCTGTGTTGGAACACCAGGTAGCGCGCACGATGCTGTGTTCATCTCCTCCTGAATTTTCAAGTAGGCTAAATGTTTTTGAACCATAATTTGATATGATAGTAGTAATAATAATAATAATGATAGCTTAATAATAAAGGTAGGCTACAGTTAAACAATATCCCTTTAAAGTTTGCACGTAAATCAAGTTAATCGGTTAGCCTACAATAAACTAGGTGTCCATGGGCAATGAGGGGAAACAACACACAGAAACCAAAGATATATTATACTAGTATATAACAGCAACTGCATATGCTGCATGAGGTGTGGTGTATTAGCTGGCAGTCTGAGAAGCACTAGAGCAGGGGTTCTCAAACTTTTGCAAGCTGGGCCCTCCCAAAGCTGGTTAGGGGTAGTTTGGGCCCCCCCATCCGTCCCCACCCCCCACCGCCCGCGGCCCGCCACCACCGCCCTCAACTACACCACCATATATAGATAGATAGATAGATAGATAGTATATTATTATTGATAGGCCTGACATGTCAAAGTTAGGCTATTGTTATTGTTAGGCCCATACACAGAGATGGGCAAAAATACATCAAAATTTATTTTGATACAAAATACAAAATACCCCTCAAATAAATGTATTCAAATAAAATACAAAATACTGGTGCCAGAAAATGTAACAAAATACAATACATGTATTTTGTATTTAAAATATAGGAAATACTTTTTCTGGATTTTCCGTTTTCTCACAGTTTGGTATAGCAGAGCATTCAGTTTTGGGCTATATAATGTACACATAGCTCTGGGAACCCCACAAAAAGGAAAAACAGTCACATAATATCAGTGTAACTAAGCAAAGCTATTGATTGATTATGTATATATATATTTTTGCAGGCAGCAGCTGTGTGACTCTCATGTTTTCACAAAACAGGGCTCTCAATGCAATCTCTATGGCTTCCGGGAGGGCTCGCCCCACCGTGCTTTCGTCATACGTAAATGCGTATAAGGACGTCATACGGCTTTGATCAAGTCACAGGCCGTGTCTATTACCGCGCACTTGCACACTTCAAACACTGACTTTCAGTGCTTAGGGCGTTCACACTGACAGAACCATCAGAATTCAGGGCACTGAAAGTACCCGTATGGCGCACTGCAAACGGTCAAAAAATGCAGTGTGAAACGATGGACACTACTCGCCCTAAACGGGCGCCATCTTGGCTACGTAGCGGAAGAGGAAGAGCTTTTGGCAGCTTTTCAGTTTGGAAAGTTGGCTTCGCAAATCACTTCAACCATTATTGCTAGTTACAATAACTGTGTTATCTGATAGTACAGTGTCTATTTCTCGGTAACCTTTGAAAAATCTAAGCGAGAAAACGCCAAAAGATGTACATTTACATACAAAACACGGATGTCAGCGGAGTTCGGTCCGCCATCTTTGTTTAAAATTTCCAGTTGGCCGGAGGAAGCTGGAGCACAGATTTATGGGTAAAAGGCTTGCACACTTGCGTCTCTCAGTGTTCCATTTGAGACAACACTAATCAGCGACAGAACGCATTACAGATGTAAGTGCTTAGTGTGCACTACGCACTGTATTGCAGTGTACTTCGAAAACCGGCGGTAATAGCCACGGCCACATTCTGTCAAGATGGCTAGCGTTCAGTGCAACAACTCGATTCGCTCTTTGATAGAACCAACTTTAAGTCGGAGTACTAATGAAGATAAATTGACAAGGATCAAGACAGCTATCTAACTTTTCGAACACAGCCCTGTTTTGTGAAAAAAATGGATTTAACATGAGAGTCAATGAGAGAGATCTGGGGCAATTTCCATTTCGCCCCAAAAAGGGGCGGGGTCATTTGAAGTACCACTTTTGCCTGACTGTTGCCTGATTCGACAATGACATTCAGAGGCAGATCAGACAGTCTAGTGGTAGAATCCGACAGAAAAATAATCTCCTTCTGCCTTAACAATGGAGAAAGTATTTTGAGTATTTTAAATACGAAATTACTCCACTCTAAAGTATTTAGTTACAAATTACGTTAGATTTTTTATCGGCCCTATCAAATACAAATTACAAAATACTCGAAGCAGTTGAAATACGTATTTCAAATACAAGTAATTGAAATACTGCCCATTTCTGCCCATACAGACAATTATTATAACTATTTATTATTATTATTATTGTTATTATTATTATCAGTAATAGTAGGCCTATTAGTAGGCTATTCATTATTATTACCATCATTATGTTATTATTATTATTATAATTAATGATTATCGACCAATTATTATTATTGTATTATTATTATTATAATAATAATAATAAGTGTTATTATTGCTATCATTAGGATACTGTTAATATTATGGGCCTCGTGATCAATGTGAGACATGAGCCTGCTTTGCACTGCAAAGGTCCTCAAATCTTTGACAAACATATCCTCAGGTCATCCTCGATCTGTGCGCCGTTGCGGTATTTCGTTTTGAGCGCAGTCAGTCTTGAAAAGCTTGTCTCGCACAAAAATGTCGACGCGAAAAGGAGGAGCATTTTTAAGGCTATGTCGCAAAGCTGATCATAGAATGACGAAAGAGGGGAGATGCTTAAGTCTACTGTCACTCTTCAGCTGCTCTTTCATGTCTATTGACAGGTTCCCGAACTCAGGCGAATGAACGGTAGTCCTCTTTGAAATAGGACCCAAACTGATTTCTGATATTCGGCGTGATACAGTGTCATTTGACATAGGTATTGCGCTGAATTTAGCTCCTATTATTATTCTACACGTCTTGCCTGGCCGCCAAAATCAGTGTTTCGACAATTGTATGGGGTTTGCCAAGCTTAGCAATTCTATGAGCAACTACATAAGATGCCTCCAGACACTGCTTGGAGACAGTGCTATGCTTGGACATGGTGGTTCGTTGTTGCTGGAGGCCATCACGTTTATGTTTAAAGAAGTCCACAGGCTTCTCTTTCTGACTTTTACGAATCAGAAGCTTGTCCATGTTGTGTTTGTTTGCTGATCCAGTGTGTGTGAAGTTAATAAAGTTCTAATTTCAACGTCGTGTTCTTGTATGTGTGGTTGTGAACGACTTGCACACGAATAATGGATAAGGCTGTGCTAGGCAATGATTCCTAACAAAACGAACTGTACACAATGTAGACAGGGACAGCACAAAATAGTATTCAAGTGCTGTTGTTTTATTTGTTGCAACACGGTGGATGATCAAAAAATTTAAAGATAGGTGTTGAGGAGGAAAGGGCCAGCTGTAGTTGGAAGAAGGTAGCTAGCTAGGCTAGCTCTCGGGGCTACGAACTTTTTTTTAAAGATTGTGGAGCAAATTACTCCTTAGAATAGGCTACGAATAGACCTACTGCAAGTGCAGTAAGGTATTACTAAGGAAGGAGTGAGTCTTTAAAAATACTGTTTATAAAGCAATGAATATCTGAATGATAGAGGAAACAAGAGAAATTGAACAAACTCTGCAGAGTGTCGTCTCAGGGTGAGCACTTACCATGCCTGCGTTTTTTTTAATACTTGGAAGCTTAGGTGCAAATGATAAGACTCCGTTTTGATTGGTGGATCAGGAGCAAAACAGTATTTGATTTGTTTGGGTCAGTCCAGCCCCTTGCATTTCGCCACTGAGGGAGCTTTCACTAACCAGTGACAGGTCGGCGGTCGTTTTTTTTTCTCCGTCTGTGACATCGCGCCCCCCCTGGAGAGTGTTCCCCAACTTTGAGAACCACTGCACTAGAGGAACATCACATTCGGGGCAGCCAGCAGCACGGTTGTCTCTCACTGCAACAGGACGTAGTCTACAGTCCAACTCCGAACATAAACATAAACACAAATTACGCGAATCGCTCGAATAAACTGTTTCCATCTACGTTGAGCGCATTAACTAAATTCGAATAGCTAGTTAAACCACCTCCCTCTGGCGAATCAAATTTCTATGCCCATTGGGCAAGTTAATGCCCCTCACATGCGTTTCCAACCAGGATTAAATATTCGCATAGAGAAAATGCGCATTAAAACATGGGATGGAAACCCACCTATTGTGACATCAGAATAGGGTAATTAAACTGGCTTGCACCTGTGCATCACTGACACCTGCGCCAAGGTTCCCAAGCTCCTCTTCTCTTTGTCCCTCTCCTTTCAACTCTATAACTAGGAATATTAAGAGACACCTTCCATACTCTACTTTTTTATCTCCATCTCTCCATCTTTATCTTTATCTAACTTTCGCTCACACTCCATCTCTCTGCTTCACTCCATTTTTCTCTCCTTCTTTCAATATTTTCCCTATTCACTCTCTCTTTATCTCTTTATCCATATTTACTCCTGTTCACTCTTCTATCCTTTCTTCTTTCAATTACTCTGTCCATCAATTCCTACACTTTTTTCAACCTTTGTGTCAGCCTTCTTTGACTTTACAGTCCTCTATCTTCCCTCACACTCCATCTCTCTGCTTCACTCAATTTTCTCTCCTTCTTTCAATATTTTCCCTCTTAACTCTGTATTTATCTCATTATCCATAGCCACTCCTGTTCACTCTTCTTTCCTTTCTTCTTTCAATTACTCTGTCCATCAATTCCTACTCTTTTTTCAACTTTTTTGTCAGCCTTCTTTGACTTTGCAGGCCTCTACCCTCCCTCACACTCCATATCTCTGCTTCACTCCATTTACTCTCCTTCTTTCAATATTTTCTTTCAATATTTTCCATTCCATTTCCTTTACTTCCTCCATGCCATGTCTATATCTTCCACGTTATCCATCGATCATTTTAAATCTTCCTCCAGTCCATTCTTTTTCCTATTTTAGCTCATTCCCTCTCTCTCTCCAACTTCCATCCACGTGTTTTTCTTCTATCCCTCTCCAACTCATCTCTCTACTTCAGTCCATTTTCTCTCCTTCTTTCAAACCTTTCCCTCTTCACTCTCTCTTTACTGTCTTTATCCATAACCACTCTTGTTCACTCTTCTTTCCTTCTTTCTTCTTCCTTTTTTAACTTTTGCATTTCATGCACTGGTATTTCCTTCAGGAAATGCATATTCCGGTTATTAATTACTGTTTGGAATGCGTTGAGGAACTTGTGTGTGGTTTAATCCAGAATTTACGTTAATAGTCAGCCTCTCCACTCAATCTGTAACTGTATCCTGATGTCACCTTTACTACGCCCCTTTAACTAATGGACGAAAGACACTGAGTCACACATAACTTTCTGTCCCATTGCCCGGGGTTTTTCTCCTCTCCTGCACTCTGGAGAGTGCATGCTCGTCTCTTAGCCGCTCAGAAGAGCAGGCCCTCGCTCTCACCTTCAATGCAACAAAAACAGCAATGACTGCCTAAGATTTCTAGTTGGCCAGGAACGCACCGCCAACCTTGAGAAAGCAAGTTTAGCTCGAGCAGCAAACAGAAAACCTGCTAGCTAACTCTGCGATAGGAGCAAGCCAAGCAAGTAATCACAAAGACAACCGGGAAATCACCAAATGAAACAAACGGAGCAATCGAGTCCTCCAATCTACACGGCGCAGCAACAGCGATATCACAGCTATGGCCTCCTTCATCCAAGGACACTCTCCTGTTTGCCTCATCAAAACATTGATTATTGGGCATTTAGCTATCCTAGAATAGTCACTACCTGGCTAAGCATAAGACTGTTTTACCTTTGCCATTTGTACATGTATTTGATTTGTTGTGTTCACTGAACGTGCCTCTTGGGAAATCTTTTTCACATAGTGTGAGAAGCTGAACATTTCCCTTCTCACTGTTACGAAAATGTCGGACTGTTTGCTTGCTTTACCGCGAATGCGGGAGTAAGAGATTCCATTAATTCTCACCCACACGCACGCAGCCACATATACACAGCGTCTTCCCGGTGATTGCATTATATATGATATATATATATATTATTGGTGCTGTTGACAGTATTACTTGTTACTTGTTGACAGTATTACTATTTGTGCAACTCCACATTTATTCGGCGCCTGCTCACAAGGTAAAGTACCGACATTATTCTGGTGCCCATGTGAGGCTAGTACCCATTGTACCAACAAAGGTAACCTTAAAACTCATATAAAAAAACCCTGATCTGTAAGTTGTTGATATTTGTACACACACACACAGACCAAACCTGAAATGACAAGGTTAGAAATAATGATTGATGCTTAAAATAATTTTGTGCTTGAAATGCTAATTTCATGAATGAATCCTAATGGTTAAGCTCTGCCTAAAAGGCCAACAATCCGGAGTATCTTCAATATTGATGATAAGTCAAGAGTTTTGTGGGTACTATTTAATAAAGCTGACAGTTGAGGCAGTTGTTATTCAAACTCGAAATTCTAATGTTTTCATCCTCCTGCACAGTTGTGCACTTGGGCCTGCCACATCTCTTTCTATCATTCCACATCTCTTTCTATCATTAGATCCCTTAAAAGGACCATATCCCTGTGGAGGGATGTTTAGTTTTTTGTTCTTGTTGTTAATATGTCTTTAAAGCTCCGCGAATTTTTGTCCTAGAGTCATAAAAAGAACACGCACAGAAACCTTTAATCTTTTTCATATATGCCACTTGTTTTTAGTTAGAGGAAATATACAAAAACATCAAGGCATGTCAGACTCCCTAAAAAAGTCAAACAGGCCTCAGTCCCTAGAGTGTTAAAGCCCATTTACTCTGTTTGGTGAATGGATGTAGTGCACGCCTATGTAAGATACAGTACCTTCAGTTTCTTGGAAATGTCTTACATGCAATAGCTTTCATTTCTGAAAGCATTAATAGACTGACGAGTTTCTGAAGTAAGCTATTTCTTCATAATAATTAGTGCTGTCAAACAATTAAAATATTTAAATCGCGATTAATCGCATTTATGTCATAGTTAACTCAAAATTATTCGCACATTTTTATCTATTCTAAATGTCCATTAATTTATTAATTTTTTCCATCATTTTATTTTTATTTGAATGCCCTTATCAACATAGTGCATTGGCTTGCTTTATGCAAATATTTTATTTTATTGAAAACCAACATTGCCAAACAGGGCGGTACAAAATAAAATTATAAAGTGCACATTTCAGGTAAACAAGGACTCAGCCTATAGTGCAGTTAAACCATGGCTTAATATTTAATTTTTTTCAAGTTTGCTGGGAACATAGCAGTCAGGCCTCTTATTTCAGAAACAATGAACCGTAACAGTTAGGTTACCAATAAAAGGTAAGCCTGCTACTTCTTTGCTTTCAGCCAGCTACCTGTTGACATTTTCAGACAACAGTGAAGCTCGCTTCTTTTGCACAACACAACTTTTAAAAGTAAACTTTCCATTCAGAAGCTTTTTATCATCCATTTCGCCGTATCGCGGGTACCATTCACTCAACCCGTAACGTTAGCCTACTACACAGTTTGCGAGGCCAAAAAGAACGTTAATCTCAAAAAATAATAATAATAAATACATTTAAAAAAATTGCGTTAATCTCGCGATAAAAAAATGTACGCGTTAAAATGGGTTTGCGTTAACGCCGTTAATAACGCGTTTAACTGACAGCACTAATAATAATACATCATCAAATCCTCAAATGCTGATGCGACAGATGTAAACAGATGTATGGCTTTCTTTCAACAGCCAGTGAAAATACACCCCTCCCTTACATGCTCCTGAAACAACTTGTTGATTGGCCGGAATTGTTCATGTCTCAGTCTGATCACTACGGGCCCTATTAACACGACAAATAGCTGTTTTATGCTTATGTAGATATCCCATTCAAATAATAATAGTTATTTACAACATCAACAATCAAAAAGGCAAAATTTGGCAGTTGTTCCAAACTTTTGACTGATAGGGTACATAATTATAATATAATATATATAATAATAATAATATATAAAAAAAAATTAATATGAGGATCCAGGGTGTTACTGCTGTGTAAAGAAGTAAGTAAGGAGCAGGTAAAAGTATATGATGAACTCTTTACTAGTGAAGAAATAACCCTTACCCAGTTTTGCATGTGTACTGAACTATAGATCCGAATACAAAGTCGTCCCCTGTGGCCAAATTAAAATCTCCATTTGGTGTATCTCCTGGGTGACCACATGGCTTTTCTGAAAATGAAAATATATTACAATAAAGAGGGAACAATAAAGATTTGGTTATATAAAAGGCTAAAATTCCATTTGACCGAAGCAGTGTGATCATTCATCATAACTTGCTCTTATGTCATATCACAGGATGATATCCTCATCAACATAAAATCTTAAGTTTCAGAAATTCAACACTCACTCTGACAGAGTCCTCTTCTCAATTCCCATTTACCACCTCGGCAAGTAGCCCGGTGTAATCCAGTATAGCCAATCACACAAGGCAGCCTTACTGCCTTGCCATCATCATAGCTGGAGTCAAGACGTGATAAGTCCACATTATCTGGTCTTTTAAGTGTGCTTTTTTCACAGCCTACACAAAGTACAAAGGTTTTACCTTTAAATTTGAGCTGAGCTTACTGATCTAAATTGTAATGTGTATTATAAGCAAACATTAAGCTCAAGTAACAAAAAATAAATTTGATGGCAATGTACTTACTTTGACTTTTTCCTGAGGTGAAAAAGCACACAAACAGGCCAAAGGATAGAAGCACAGCTTGCATTTTAGATTCCAGTCCAGCCAAATGATCCTGCAGACCTCTCCCTCTCCTGGTGTGACAGCGAGATTTAGCCGTGGATTCTGAGTTAATAATTCACTGCTTGTCTCGAGCTGATGTATCAGATTAGAAGAAGACTAGAAAAGTCACCAGAATGTGTAACCAAAACAGCTGGAAAAGCAGTTGCCTAAATGCTACAAGGTGAACAGAATATGCTTTAAGGGCCCATAAATGGGAGTCATACACCCTTGTGACACCTTTATAGTATGTTACAGTAGAGAACATAACATTTCGATGTTTTTTTTAGAAAGAGAAATGTATTTAAAATTAATGTATTCATAAGCAACTCGATATGGCATTATTGCCAAATTAATTTGTATTGCATATGGTCAAGTGAAGGACAGATAAACACACCTGTTTTCCCCACAAGCCATCCAGACTATGCACTATATTGCTTTGTGGACCACCACTTGAAAAAGTATAATATAAAAACTTTTACAGTACGACAAGTATATTGCCAAAAGGCACCATTTACCATGCTAGCAAGCTTTTATCAGTGCCATCTGTGCTGTTATTAGTTAATAGTTCAGCAAGGTTTTTGCATGCCTTTCAGGTAGTTAGCTCTCTAGTTTTAGACTATAAATATCTACTGCTACTTCAGTTATAATATGAAAACAACCTTTAGAGTTAGGGGGGCCTTGTGTGGTTGTATGAGTGGGTGAGTGCGTGAGAGGCTCTTGCCCTAAAAGCTGTAGGCTTGTTGATAGACTTTGCAGTAAGTCAGTAAGTCATAAACAAACAAAGATAAACAAAAGAAATGGGGCAACTAGTGCTAGTAATGGATTTATTTCTGTTGTAAGCAGAAGGTATGCAGAGTGTGTGTGTGTGTGGGGGGGGGGGGGGGTGGGTAAATCAGTTCATGGAGTGAGGCCTGGCCACGGCCTGAACTGCATTTCCCAAAAGTGAGAGACTGCTTTTCCCAAAAGAGAAAGACAATTATCAAAATGATCTCTATCATTTAACAATTGTAGTTGTTCAACAACGCTAGCTTGAAATACACCCCAGATTAGTAATTAATTTGTCAAAACCAACTCCTTCATTGTCAGATGCTCCTAACACTACAGAATAAAATGGAAATCCTCTTTTTATGTCATCTCTTTCCAGGAAATCAACTAAAACTGAAGAAAAACTCTTCATAAGATTGGCCTAGCTATATCAATAAAGTCATATACTGCCGTTACTAATGACATGGCCGTTAATATGTTTGATTTAACAGTTTCATGCACCATTATTTGTAATTGTCATGATAGTTCTCACAATGTTAGATGCAACAACAGCCTGGTCACATGGTTTGTAGTTGTCAAAATATTAGGAATGAAGGTAGTCGCATTGACAACTGCCATGAGGCTAATGTAAGTATGATGATCATAACAATGAAACGAATAGATCATGAAAACCTATTATTATGATATTAAATGGATCAAGACATGGATAAGTTAGTCTTAGACTGGAGGGTCATTGTTTACTTAACCTTCTGCACCAACTCTGTTGATCATTGACTGGCAATCAATAGCATGCATGTGTCTTCCAGTTAACCACATGACCCAAACTATTTCGTAATAGTGCTGGAAATTGCCTCACTCAAAAAAAAAAACATTACAAAAAATTAATTTGCATCATGTTTGAATGTAGCACTTAAACAAGGTTGTCTGCATATGTTTAAAGAATGGTCCCTGGTCCCACTAACAAGTAACAGTATATTGTTACATTTCTATTACATTAAGCCTTGCTATTAAGCATTGCCTTAACAACAGGAACTCATAGTAAGTTTCAGCAAATTTAGTGGAACTTTAACTATGCAGTTAATAACATATAAACTGGTATGCATTAAAGGGAAATATTTGACCTCATCAGTCATTTTCAGTGTGAAGTACAAAATGCACAAATGCTTTTAAGAGTTAAGGTCTCACAACTGCCTTAACTGTGGCAGTCCATAAAAGCCTTATAACAGTGTTTTTTATTATTTAAATCATTCATTTATAAAATCAGAAGGAAGGAGATAACTTATGTTCTTATCTATCGTAGTTTCTACTGGGAGTTAGGGAAGCGTGCGGGATGTCTGTGTGTGTGTGAAGCGCATGGGTGTGCTTCCGAAAGGGAGGGTAGTGTGATGGAGTGCCAATGAGTATGTGTTCTGACTGTCCTGGATTCAAGGCCAGGTTGGGTGACTGCTCTCTCCCTTTGCTACCCAGATGAATTCATACACGTATCACGATGAGCATGCTTGCATACATGTGACAGATAGTAAATATAAGATGGTATACATGATACATTCAAAATGAATAGTGGATAACATGACCAGATGGGGAGAGAGCATTGTAGAGCAGCTTAGTGAGTTTACAGTGTGCTTGTAAGGTTACTATTACAAGGTTAAGCAGAGCAATGAGGCAGAAAACTATTTTGATGGTGGCAATTATTTAAAATTACAGGTAATATGATAGATAGATACGAAGAGGGAGAGGCTGTCCGGCATGGTGTATAGGAATTTTGGTTATGTTTGATTTTGTTGAATTATGTTTAGTTATGTTAGCTGACATGGTGCACGTGAATTTTTGTTATACAAGGATGGCAGGATACAACAACAGTGCACAACTGGCTGGCGACAGCCACAACACTTACCACATGCTATACCTGGGATCCGTAAGGCCCTTCTACACACTACAACATGCACTATCTGTAGCCCACTGCTGCTAAACACAACAATATGGTTGACAAGGAAGTACGAAGTATGTTGCGACAGGTGTCAGGTTTTGATGCATTGTTCATGACTAAATGATATCTTACTCTAGATTTAAAGGTGGAAAGTGTGTCTGCTTCACGGATGGAGGCAGGAAGATTATTCCACAGGAAGGGGACTCGATAGCAGAACGCTCTGCCTCCTATTGTGCAGAGAGGCAAATACAGGTGAGATCAGTGGTGGACAGTAACGAAGTAGATGTAATTCGTTCCTGTACTTAAGTAACATATAGATGTATCTGTACTTTACTCAAGTATTTCTATTTGGTGAGACTTTATACTTTGACTCCGCTACATTTAGTAAAACCTCTCGTTCCTTTTTACCAAAGCGAATCAAATTATGAGAGGTCAAAGGGAGTGCACAATCACACCAATCAGGGCTCAGTGCGCGATTTTCTCTGAAGTCTTTTCTGTTTCGTCAGTTGCGTTCGTTCGTTGAGCGCGAGCTACGTTGAATTCGTTACAACGCTGCTGCAGCATTTTGAGGATGTTTTATGCTCATGCTTACTTAACGCTACATAAATGATGGAAATGATAGAAGAAACGGCTGACTTACTTGCCTGAACACCCTTGGCCTTATTTGGGCGAACTTTTTGAATTGGAAAAAAGGATATTTTAGGATATTTTAAGTGTCTTCTCTGCCTGCCTAAGCACAATACAATATCCTCTTTCAAGAATTCGCCCTCCAATTTAAAGAAACACGTTGAGGTAAGTGATTTTTATTCTGGTAGTTTTAATGACTGGCAACCGAATTATTTTTAATTTAACCGCCATTGTCTGCATTGTGTGTTCGGCTAAATTAGTTAACTAGCAGCTATACGCTAGCATAGCTTGTATCACACTGCTCAAAGGAGATGGAATATCCGATTCAATACAATAAATGGGATTGCTATTTAGTACCGTTTCACTGCAGCTCGTAGAATATGTACCTGCATACTGAAATGGTAAATATTGAAATTGGTATGGGGGCACACTTTTGAGTGTTTGTGATTCTAGCCGGGATGTTTGCGCACCCACTTAGCTAAGCAAGCTATCCTAGTGTTATAGCCACTAGGCTATACTACTGATGTCCGCACAAGTGAAGTTGAATGCATTTTGACTTGTTAAATAAATGCATGGTATGGCACCTAAGGAGTTGGCTGTTGGAATTTGCTACTGAAATAAATCACCTAAGTTCACCTTCTAAAGACCAGCTTTGATTAAAAATAAATAAATCAACATACTGTGTAGCCTAGATCTAGGACATGCCTAAATGTGTATTTTATTTATTAATGAGAGTATTAGTAGCCTAGCCTATGTGGACATATTGTTAATGGTTGGATTTTTTCCCATAGAAAGCATGCAAGTCACGTGGATAGGTATGACGTTTTGACAGCCCCACGCAAAAGAAAAGCAAAGAACCAAGACGCTCCTTCAACTTTCAGGCAGTTAAAGTTAGGTGAAACAAAGATAGTTTCTCAAAGAATCATGCCGTTTTGAATTTTGTAATCCAGAGTCTCCAGCTCTTTAGTGTGGTGGATTCATGCCGTTTTGAATTTTGTAATCCAGAGTCTCCAGCTCTTTAGTGTGGTGGATTCATGCCGTTTTGAATTTTGTAATCCAGAGTCTCCAGCTCTTTAGTGTGGTGGAGCAGCCATCATGTCAAGATCTCTTGCAAGATCTTCAGCCCAATGCCTCTCTGATGTCAAGGACCACCTTGTGACGCAAGATAGATGAGGATGCAATTGAGATGAAGAGGAACATCAAAGAAGCTATGTCCACAGTCGATTTCATTGCTACAACAGATTGTTGGAGTGCAAGGCGAAGGGGTTCTCTTGGAGTTACTGCCAACTGGGTTGATCCCAATAGGGCCACAATTAAATGTGCAACTAAGTTACAAATAAATGTAAAATGAAATAATTGTTCTCTAGTGCTGTTATTTCATAACCACTTGGTCTTACCTAATGGCAATAGATAGCTTTCAATGTTTTGTGCTTATACTCTTTTTAATAGACAAATGTAAGACACTATTTAAAGAGTGGCATTAGTATTTTCACCTTATATCAGTTGATTGAGCCGGAGCTTTAATGTGAAAATGATTAAAGGTCATTAGAACCATAATTCATCAAGGTACTTTTACTTTTAATACTTAAGTATATATGAAGGCAAATACTTTTATACTTCTACTTAAGTAGAAATTCAAAGTGCATACTTCCACTTTTACTTGAGTAATATTTTACACCAGGTATCTATACTTTCACTTAAGTACGTAGTTAGTGTACTTCGTCCACCACTGTTAATAACTGAGAAGTAATCAACAGAGAATATACTCTTTTCAGAAAGGCAATAAACAAACAGCTTCACACTTAAAGTAACACTATGCAACAATTTCACACTTTTTGAGATATGGTTTTATAGGCAACTAGTTTAGGTACCATCCTCAAATTCATTTTGATAGCATATGGTCATGTAAAGGACAAATAAACACCTGTGCCATCCCCACTTCCCATCCAGGATGTGTCCAATATGAATTAAAATAAGGTGTAATTTTAAGTATCTGTTCCACAGATGTTATGTACTGGCACATGTGTCCCACTCTATCGATATTCCCCTTGTAGTAGGACCGGTGTAGTGTCAGGTTAGGGTTAGGTGTAAGTAAAGGCCGTAAGCCAAAGTTAGGGTTAGGGTTAGGCTTAGGTTCTACCAGTGTAAAATGGTGAAAAGGCCTAGGGACAAGATGGAATCACCATCTTTCATTGAGACCCCACGGCTCTAAGGTGTTCAGCCCCCTAATCCACTTCCTCTCACAGTTCTGTCTCTGTCTCCTATTCCAAGCCAACCTTGTCTCCAACCCCATCATCCTTAAATGGTCTACGGAATGAGTTTGAAAATGTGTGTATAGGACTGTTTTTTTTATTATATTTGCGGATGCAGTATAGGTGTTGTTTTAATCTAATGTCCATAGTATGCATTGTTTCCCCTATATAAATCGCTCCACAGGTCATGCACTTAATAGCATAGACCACATTTTGCGTGTGGGGATCTATTTTTTTATGAATAGGGAGGCCCTTACCACTCACCGAGTTCAGTGCATAGGAAGGGAATATGAAGAAGCAGTTATCTTCATCTTCCCTGTTCAAGCGTGTATGGATCAGTAGGTCTTTCAGGTTTTTATTTCTTCTATATGCCGCAATTACTTTATGGTCCTTCAACTCTGGAACCTGTTCCTTGAGTAAAGTTGTATTTTAATCTTTTATTGAATGACTGTAGTTGTGTGGAATATGTGTGTACAAATGGTATTAACGGATGTTGTTTTTTTGTTCTAGGTTTGGAATTGTATGCGGTGAAGGTGTGTCTGACTTCTGATTTAATATATCTAAGGAAACGGCGCGAATAACTCCGTGGACGGAGTGCTGCGAAAAGTGTCCTGGTAGCAATCTCCACATCCTCCTCCAAGGAGCAAATGCGCCGAAATCGGATGATTTGAGATTTTACAATGCCTTTAAATGTGTGTTTAGGATGGTATGATGTTTTATGGAGTAATGCATGAGTGTCTGTTTTTTTGAAGAAGACTCTGGTTGCGAGTTTCTTAAGTTGGTTGTGTTCCTGTATAAAGAAAACTTCTGTATCTAAGAATTCTATTGCAGTATTCTGTATATTATGTGTAACTGTAATTGTTGGATGATGTGAATTTAATGTGTTAATGAAATCATGGAAGTCAGACAAGGTATATTCCCAGAGCCCAAAAATGTCATCCAAGTACCTGAGGTACATTTTTGGTAACCTCCGGCACTTGGGGAACACAGTCTCTTCCCAGTGTGCCATATAGATATTAGCATAGGAAGGTGCAAAAGTTTTACCCATAGCTGTACCATGGATCTGTAAAAAATGTTGTTCATTAAATTCAAAATCATTTTTAGTTAGCCCCAGACGCAGGAGATCCAGAATAGCATTATCTGGGCGGGTAGGATCTGGAAAATTGTCAAAAGCTTCCCTCACAGCCCGGAGTCCCAACTCAGTATCTATATTCGTGTATAATGAGTTAATGTCTATTGTAAAGAAAAAGGTGTTTACTGGAACTAAATGATCCTTAATCTTGGAGATAAAATGATATGTATCTTTGATGTAACTTTGATGATGTTGTGATAAGGGATTAAGAAAAAAGTCAATATATTTGGCAATATTATATGACTCCGACCCACAATCACTTACAATTGGTCGTCCTGGGGGAATGCCTGGGATAGGCCATGTCTCTAATTTCTTGTGTATTTTTGGCAAAAGATAAAACAGTCTACAGCGTGGGCTATCCGGGCCTGAGAGGTGAAGCATTTGCCGTTTTGTTATAAAACCCTCTTCCTGTAACCGTTCTAGGATTGGCTTCTGAAGGAGTTGTGTTCCCTGTTGGAGAGAATGAGTGAGTTTACTGTAATGGTTGGTATTATTGAGCTGTCTATAGGCCTCCCGTAGATATTGGCTACGGTCTAATAGAACAATTTTTGAACCTTTGTCTGCCTGTTTCAATACAATGTTTTCATTGTTCTCTAGGCGGCGGAGGGCCCTATGGTGTTCTGGAGTGAGGTTTCTACTGACATTTTCTATACTGCCCATTCTTACCTGTCTCACTGCCTCTGAGTCTTTTTTAATCAATTTTTTTATTTTCTCACAGATCCTTGCTTGCGGCGGTTCCCAATTGGATGGGTCCTGAAAAGGTATGTATTCTTCCAGTGTTTCATAATGGAAAAAATCTAAAATTTTCAGTTTCCTATGGTAGCGGTGTATGTCTTTAAGTAATGTATTACCATCCAAATGGTTGGGAGTGGGAATAAAGCTTAAGCCTTTATTCAAGACCTCAGCCTCATATTGATCTAAAATATAAAGCCTTGATAGATTTGTAATGTTGGTCAGGGGAGGGGCTGTGATACACATTCCCCCCGTTCAAGTTTAACTTTTTCAACCAAGATGTTAAAATTTTCTCTCCTGTTCTAGGTTCCCAATTAATCGGATCCTGTGCTTCCACTCTGAAGTCTAAAGGACTGATGGTCGGTAGAAATGTGAATTTCTTTTTAATCCGTTCGTTGAAGTCTTGTAAGAGTAACTGTGTGCGTAGTGTTAACCGATCTGAACAATGTATCTGCGCGATATAAACTGTTGCATGTGGAAAGATATGGTTACATGTGCGCATTAATTGTTGTAATTGTTTCATTGTTGTTAAGCTTTCATTACCACGCAAGCAATTGTTTAAACCTGCCGAGATAACCAGAATTTGTGTTTCTTCCTGAGGGGTCAACTTCTCCACCACTCCTTTCAGATGATGAAGAGATGCCCCAGGGAAGCTATCAATCTGTATGCTAGGGTGTGTGAAGCTCGGGATCCGACTCAAATTAGAATCACCCAAAAAGACAACTGGATTCTTAATCTCCAAATTCCAATCAATGAGTTTATTTCTGGTATTCAAGTGACGTGTTGGGTGGAAGAGGGGAGAGTCTGCTGTGATGGTAACACTCTCGCTGTCCACCCGGGGAGAGAATGAGGAGGACTCAGATTGGTCATTATTTTCTGTTTCATGACATTCTGGAGTTGGGGTCTCAATCATCCTAACACCATACATATTCCCCTGATCAACAGTTAGTGTGGACTGCGGGCTCTCTCGCTCCAGTTGTTCTGGATCTGGATGCTGAAGAGATGCCCCAGTGAAGCTATCAATCTGTATGCTAGGGTGTGTGAAGCCCGGGATCCGACTCAAATTAGAATCACCCAAATAGACAACTGGATTCTTAATCTCCAAATCCCCAATCATGAGTTTATTTCTAGTGTTCAAGTGACGTGTTGGGTGGAAGAGAGGAGAGTCCGCTGAGATGGTAACACTCTCACTATCAACCCGGGGAGAGAGGGAAGAGGACTCAGGTTGGCCATTATTTTCCGTCTCATGACATTCTGGAGTTGGGGCCTCATTCATCCTAACACCATCCATATTCCCCAGGTCAACAGTTAGTATGGACTGCGGGCTCTCTCGCTCCAGTTGTTCTGAATCTGCAGGTGATAAAGAAAAAATGATGTCTGTGTTCAGGTGAACTGCCACGTTTGTTAAAGGTAATTGTTTGTCTGTGTGATTAACTCTAGTCTCAGAACTCACTTTTCTCTCCCTCTCAAGTGCAGTTGAGGAAGGAGGACCTAACCTCTCGTTCCTAGATGAAGGAGAACCTAACCTATTGCTCCTAGATAAAGGAGAACCTGACCTATTGTTCCTAGGTGAAGGAGAAACCAGCCCATTGTTCCTAGGTTAAGTTAGAGGAGACACATCCGGTCCACTAGCTCCAGGTACAGTTGAGTGATGAGTATCCTGCCTGATCTGCCTGATCTGCCTGGCTATGACTGAGGGAGAAGTGCCATTTCCAACTGACCCAGGTAAGGCTAAGAGAGGAGTGCCTAGTCTAGCCATCCTAGATGTAGTAGGAGGTGGAGTGCCCTGTCTGACAACCTGGGCGTATGTGGTCCTCTGATTAGTCCTCACAGGTAAAGTTAGTGCAGGCTGAGTTACCGTCACACTAGTCGTCTCTGTATTTAAGTTACTTATCAGAGTCCTGACTGTGTCTAATGAGCTGTGTGTAAGTTTTCTCCTAAACCTAGACCTTGCCCAACCTACCGCCTTGTCAAAGGCAGCAAGATCCAGTTCCTCCAGGTCCGTTAAGAGTGTTGCAATTACCGTGTCATAATGTTCAATGAGAATGTTAAGTATATTCCCCATCCAGTCATGTGTTGTCTGTTTCACTTTATCTGTTATGATTGTGTTTGGACAGGCAGGTTTGATGAAACTAGTTAAGTTATAGATTTGCCTCTTCATGCCTGGGGGAAGTGCACCATTCTGTCTGGCTTCACTCAATATTTCTGCATGATGTGTAGTTTGAATCAATTTAAAGTACTTTTTGGTTATGTATGCTAATCTTGTGTTATTATCTGTGTTACCTGTTGTACGTGGTTGTTGTCTGAGCTCACCCTGTTTATTTGTCCCAGAAGAAACATTAAATCGGTTATGGCGCTCTGGTCTCATTGTTCAAAGCCACCGCTCACACACCATATACTGATGATAAAGAATGAGCAGAGAGGGGAAAGTCTCCAAGGCCTAGATTAGTGAAGGATCAAAACAGTTTTTACAAGAAAACGTTGAGTAATTTTTGCTACACGAAGCGGGTTTTTAATTATTCAGGAAGGATGCCTTTGTTGGACTGCTTATTTCTCATGACTGGAATGGAAATGCGACTTTGCACATGCTAACTTTGCACATGGACTTCAGTGGATACTTCAGTGGAAAACTTTCTTCTAAAGACAACGGACTGCCTAAACGGAATACGGTAACCTATATCTCACTTTTTTGAACAAACAGACCTTTTTAACCTGTTGTTCTCGTATAACTGTGTGTGCACACCTTTTAACACGCGTGGGATCTGTTTTTTGCATCCTGTGGGCATCAGTAATCTCTTAGTGCAAACCCAAACTCTGTCCCCAGGATTGTAAACCACTGCCACCCTTCTTCTTCGATCCGCCTGACGTTTGTGTTGATTGGAGGCTCGGGTGAGGTTCTGACGGACTCTCTTCCAGAGACGTCGCAGGCGCTGGACTGAGGCATTGGCTGAAGGTACGGGACTCTCGGTAGGGGACTGAGGGAATAACACTCGAGGGTATCCTGAAAGAACTTCAAAAAGGAGACATTCCTGTTGATGAGGAAACCAATTGGTTATGGGCGATCTCTGCCCACATCAAGTGACAGGCCCATGTGGTGGGGTTAGAAGAACAGTAGGAGCGGAGATACTTCTCCAATTCCTGATTCACTCGTTCTGTCTGGCCATTAGTTTGGGGGTGATACCCCGAGGTAAGACAGACAGTTACCCCCATTAGCTGCCAGAAGGCCCTCCAGAATTTAGCGATGAACTGGGGTCCCCTGTCAGAAAGAATCTGTTCAGGCACACCATGGTAGCGAACCACCTCCCTCATAAGAGTGTCAGCTGTCAGCCGGGCCGTCGGAAGTTTCTGTAGAGGCACAAAACGAGAGGTCTTTGAAAAGTGGTCAACAATAACCAGCACTGCAGTAAAACCATTAGAGGGGGGCAGCCCAGTGACAAAGTCGAGACAAACATGAGACCAGGAGCGACGAGGAATGGGCAGGGGAAGTAGGAGGCCCCGAGGCCGTTGATTGTCAACTTTGTGGGCAGCACAGACAGAACAAGCTGAGATATAATTGGCTATATCCTGTTTCATGGACAGCCACCAGAATGTACGACTGATGAGTTCCATGGTACGGTGGCGTCCAGGGTGTCCCACTAGCCGTGAATCATGACCCCATTCCAGAACCGCCGGTCGTTGAGCCGTGGGAACGAAGATTCTTGAGGCTGGTGTGCTAGGTGATGGTGGTGGTTCCAGGTGGTGGCCATCTTTCACCTGTTCCATTAAAGCCCAGCAGACTGGGGCAACCACGCAGGTGTCCGGAAGGATGGGCTACAGCTCTTCAGGAAGACTGTCTGGGACAAACTGGCGAGAGAGGGCGTCAGGCTGAACATTCTTTGAACCTGGTAGGTATGAAAGAGTGAAATTGAAGCGTGTGAAAAAGAGGGCCCACCTTGCTTGACGAGGATTGAGTCTACGGGCTACACCAGTGGTCACCAAACTTTTTTGGCCAAAGATCACAAACTCTGCCTTGGTGACAGGCAGTCTACCTATTGAGGCGTTAAGAGAAAAAGACTGTCCAGACTGTACTTACAACTTAACTTTTTATTTAGCCTAATTGTAATTGAGTGAAATTAAACACTTTGGTCCAGCTTTCAAATTGATGTGACCAAGAACACACTAAATCACTTAATTTCAGTGCAACATAAAAAGGAAAATATTTGTTAACCGCACACAATATGAACAAGAAAAAACACATTTGCAATGAGCAGGCTGGATATGAACTGCTTTATTTATCAACTGAAGTTACAACACAACACTGACAATCTTTGTTTTCAGATCATTTGACAGTTGTTTTGAGGCCCCCATGTTGCCACTCTTCAGAGGAGAATCAAGGAGAAGCACATCTTGCAATTGGCTACCTTAGATAGTTTTTCTAATGATTGAATGCACCTTTCTATGGAATTGAAGGCTTAACAAGCTAATCAGACTGATTATGTGTTGCAATTATTCAGTATTGAGTAGTCACAGGTATTCAAATCATGAAAATGATTAGGGTGCCTAAATATTTGCACAGCCTATTTTTCACATTTGATTTAATTTCAAATACTGCTACACTAAATATCTTTGTCTGGAAAACACCCCAGTACTCAGTGTTAAATAGAAAATGAATAATATACCACTGTGATCTTTTTTTGGTGAAGACAGAGTAAATTATCATGCAGCCTCAGAGGGTGCCAAAACTTTTAATACGACAGTATGCGTGCATATTAATATTTCGAAAACCAACACGGTAATTGGAATGAAGTGGGAGTGGCAGATAACTAACATAAGCGCAAACGTACTCATGAACGTCACCTTTAACATTAATATTAATATTTAGAAACACGTTGCAGTGTTAAACGAGTCGTAGAAGTTAAAATAGACAAATATCTGTCTCGAAAACCGTTCATTTGAGTAAGCTAATACATAACGTTAATCTATAAATAGACTTAGGATATCGGTTTATTTAACAAACTGGCCGATAACCAAGATAACAAACGACATCCAAGAGAGCTCGAGGATGTTATGCACGCGAGTTGAGCCTAGTTGCGAGCTGTCAGACGAGCTGTCAGAATGTTGGAAATCTCTACATTGGTCAGACATTCTGCAACTTTACCCAATCCGACTGAACATGTTGAACTCTTCTGACAGTACCCGACAATGACCAACAAACACCAACTGCTGGCGCACATTGACCCAACTGTTGGTGTTTGTTGGCGTTTGTTGGAGAATGTTGGCGTTTGACGGGGCAGTGTGCAAGCTGCTTTAGTAGGGGCATTTAGTGGGAAGGCCTGAATTTGTGAAAAATCGTTGGTGATTACGTTCATATCAACTCTACGGACATCCTCAGATTTAAATAGCTGGCGTTCATGAATCAGGCGGAGATCTTTTCTGACGTTGGTCTTCCGAAGTCCGTTAGAAAACATTTCAGAAGACACTTCAGAAAATGTTCAATTTTTTTTTTTCTGTATTTAAAACAATAAATAATTTGGAGATCGACAGGGAAGGTCTTCGAGATCGACACGTCGATCGCGATCGACAGGTTGGCGACCTCTGGGCTACACATATATATTCGAGATTTTTGTGGTCAGTCCAAACCATGAATGGGTGTTGGGCCCCTTCCAACCAATGACGCCACTCTTCCAAGGCCAGCTTGACCGGCAGCAGCTCCCGGTCTCCCACCCCATAGCGACTTTCTGCTGGGGTGAGTCGCCGTGAAAAGAAGGCACATGGATGCACCTTTTGGTCATGGGAGACCCTCTGGGAGAGGACAGCTCCTACCCCCACTTCTGATGCATCCACCTCAACTATGAACGGCAGCTGTGGGTCAGGGTGAGTTAACACCGACGCTGTGGTGAACCGTTCTTTGAGCTCCGAGAAGGCCTCCTGGGCTGCAGGAGTCCACGGGAAAGAGGAGGGTTTGCCTCGGAGAAGGCTGGTGAGAGGTGCTGCCGTCATGCTGTAGTTTCTAATGAAGCGACGATAAAAATTCGCAAACCCTAGAAACTGCTGAAGCTTCTTCGTGGTGGTGGGGATTGGCCACTCCAGGACAGCCTTCACTTTGGTCTGATCCATGATCAGGCCCTGAGGGGAGACAAAGCCAAGGAAAGTTGTACTAGACGTATGAAACTCACTTTTTTCAAGTGTGACGAAGAGTCGGTTCTTGAGTAGCCTCCGGAGCACCTGACGGACATGCTGGACATGAGATTCTAGGTCAGGAAAAAAAATCAAGATGTCGTCTAAATAAACAAAAACAAAGTGGTCCAGGAACTCCCGTAAAACATCATTAACAAATGCTTGAAATACCGCAGGACAATTTGAAAGACCAAATGGCATTACCAAATATTCATAGTGGCCTCGAGGGGTTATGAATCCTGTTTTCCATTCATCTCCCTGTCGAATTCTGACGAGATTGTAGGCATTCCGGAGGTCCAATTTAGTAAAGACAGTAGCTCTACTGAGACGCTCGAAGGCTGTGTTTAACAGAGGTAGAGGGTACCTGTTCTTGATTGTTCTTTTATTCATGCCCCTATAATCAATGCATGGACGGAGCCCACCATCTTTTTTCCCCATGAAGAAAAACCCTGCGCCGGCAGGTGAGGTAGAGGGTCGAATCAGCTCATTTGCTAGCGCCTCTTGAATGTAAGCATCCATAGCTTGAGTCTCGGGGATGGACAGATAGTACAGTCTACCCCGTGGAGGCACTGAGCCAGGGAGAAGATCAATAGCCATGTCGTAGCTACGGTGAAGGGGTAGAGAGTCTGCTTCTTCTTTACTAAACACAGCACTTAGGTCATGATACACTGCAGGTACCCCTGCCAAATCAGTTGGTGGAGTGGGTGTAACAGCCACTGCAACCCTTGAGGTCGTTGGAAGCTCTATATGCAGATGAGCATCACAGGCAGGGCCCCAGTGAGTGAGACTGCTGGTGGCCCAGTCAAAAGTGGGTTGATGATCAATTAGCCAGGGGTATCCTTATACAAGGGGGTCTAGAGGAGTGTCAATCAAAAAGAATATGCAGTTCTCAGTGTGTTTGTCCAAGGTGAGCATCTGGAGAGGCTGAGTGCAGAACTCTAGTCGTCCAGACCCTAGAGGTCGTCCATCAAGGGCCTCCACTGCCTTGGGAGTGTCACAGCGAACAATAGGGATCTTCAACTGGCGGGCCAAGGTTTGGTCTAGGAGATTAACTGCGGCTCCAGAGTCAACCAAGGCTTGTCATTTTACTTGACCCCTGGCTAGGACCCCAGGATAGGCTTACGGACAGGCTGCAACGTGAAACGGGGGCAAAAGTGACAACTCCGCTCACCAGGAGACCCCCTACTCCTGGTGGGCGCTGGCTTTTCCCTGCAAAGCTGGACAAACAGTGCGCAGGTGACCCTGAGCGCCACAGTACATGCAAAGGCCCTGCTGAAAACGCTGTTGTCTCTCCTCCGGGCTCAATCGAGAGCGGCACAGTTGCAGTGGTTCCTTCACAGGTTGGTTGGTGTAAGGACGAGGCAATGGTGGTGGCAGGGACAGCCGTGGTAGGGGACTTGAGGTTCGACTGGGCTGGAATGATCGAAACTCTCTCCGTTCCTTTCACCTTTCCCGCATACGTACATCTAAGGCTGTGGCCAGAGCAATGATGTCATCTAGATCTTCACCCCAGTCTCTGTTCACCATCTAATCTTTCAGGGACTCACTCAGCCCCTGGTAGAAGGCAGTCACCAGGGCTTCACCCTCCCATCCACTTTCAGCAGCCAGGGTTCGAAACTCGTAGTCTGTGACTGAGCGCTGACCCTGGAACTGTGTGATCAGACGAGAGGCCGCCTGTCGCTGAGTGAGACCATCATCAAACACCCGTTGGAGGGCATCCATGAACCTCTCACTGGTCCCGCAATCTGGATGGCAGTGGATCCATAAAGCTGTAGCCCAGTCAAGAGCCTTCCCACTTAGTCGGGTGAGGATGTAGGCTACCTTGGATCTTTCAGTGGGAAAGTTTCCGGGCTGCAGTTCAAAAACCACTGAACACTGAGTAAGAAATCCTTTGCAGGCAGATGGCTCACCTGAGAAGGGCGGTGGAGGAGACAACTTAACGGTAGCGGCCGGAACAGAGGGAGTACTGGGCGGAGAGTCATACAATGCTCTCACTCGATGACCAAGCTGATTAAGGGCATCATCCATCTTCTGTAGGCCATCTTGTTGAGTGTGAACGGTTACACCGAGTCTCTGAACAAAAGAACGAAGCTCTTCGACATCTGCTGTGATCTGTCTCATTCATGAGGTCAGGTTTGAAATAAGAGCACAGTCGCAGATGCAGATTTAAACTTCAATTCTTTGGTCTTTAATAATTGAGAAGTAATCAACAGAGACTATACTCTTTTCAGAAAGGCAATAAACAAACAGCTTCACACTTAAGTAACTTAGAATTCCAATGGATTCAGTCCATCCAGAAATAATAGGAGCACAGTCCAATAATCAAGGTCACAAGGCAGTCTAGGATCAGAGCACAAACATCAAACAGTGTAGCAAAGGTTTTCAAGTGGACAAGGCAAGGGAAAGATCAAAAGACAGGCAGGTTTCGATACCGTGAGTAAGAGAGAGAGAGTCCAGGCAAACAATCCAAATCGTAATCCGTAATTCGTAGTCAGAGTATCCAGATCCAGAGTATTCACTTCCAAGAGGCAAACGAGTGTTTCAAGACAAAGGGCTAATAGCATGAGAACATGAATGAGCAATGACAAACAGCTTCCTGTTGCTTTTAAAGATGGCGCCTCACTTCTTCGTGAGTCTGGTTGAGCCGGCCTCACGCAGCCTCCTTTGTGCCCTCTGCTGTCTTGGAGGGCACGCTGTGTCTTGGATCGTGACATTCACCTTGATTTGTTCTTGATTTGATAGATTTTGGGAAGTCTAATTTGTGGTTGAAATGACAAGATTAGTTGTTGCTTCTTTAGTAAATAAATGTGTAATGGGCTTTTTAATGTGACGGGTGGGAGTGGGATAAGTGAGTCACCTGTTTCCTAGCGAGTCTCCTGACACTCCCTTAATTTCTTCCGGTCACATGCAGGTAAAATAGCACACCGCGAGGTCAGTCTTGTGTTTGAATTAGCAGCGCGGCAAACACAGTGGTGAGAGCACTGTTGGAATGGGGATTCTGCCGGTGGTGATTTTACGTGAAGCGGGTAAGGAGAAGCGTTCTTTTAAACAGGTTATGCATAGCTCAATTAACATGTAGCCTATGCTTACCGGTATTTGTGTTTTAAAGGGGATTTTATGATGGTAATTGTGATGTGTATTAAACATTGTAAATTGTGGGATTTAAATGGGAAATGTATGTACTACTCTGTATTGAATATGCACTTATTGTCTTTGTAGTGCACCGTGCTTAAAATACTTTGTTGCGGTCTACATTCTATGCAACAGCACAGACGTACAGGTACTAATTGAATGAATTCTCAAACGATTAGCATGTAAATCCAGTACGTTTGATGGGCATGTGGCTAATGTGGTGTTTGTTACTTGCAGGAGTCATTTGTAGCCACTGTTTTTCCCTACCTTAGTTTTAGATCGAATACGAAATTAGTGGGGGGAACATTTAAACCACATTCGCTGTTCCAGTGCAACTAGTATTAAGCCAGCAGCTCAAGGCTTGTATTGGCGGTTATGTTCTGCTACAATGTGTGCCTTTTGACCGTGTGTGTGTGAAACCACCTCCAAGTTGTGTTTGGTTGTTTATTTATTTATTGTGTTTGGCTGAGCCTACTCTTTTCTTTTAATTCCTTTGCAGTGAGAGTGCTCTCTTGCAGTGAGAGTGTCCTCTCTTTATCTTAAGTTTGTAGCAGGCGTAGTAGCCTAACTGCAGCTCTGGTGCTGCTTGGTATTAGTGGCTTGTGTAAGCACTTTATTGGAATTGTGCAATATTGTATCACTATTTATATGCAAGCTATTTATTGCCACACTGAACTTTAAGTATTTATTGATAAGCATCTATTTATATCTCCGCCTTCAAATAAAACATCAGAAAATAAAGTGCATTATTTTCATACGCCGCCTCCTTCCTCATTTCATTTAGTTGAATAACCCATAGTGGGGAATACCGGGTCCACGACCCCCTTGTCCTAGCTAATTCTGATTCTTAACCAAGCTTCAGTCTGGTCTAGGTTACATTAAGAATAAACCAGGACCCTACCAGTGCAAATACTGGCAGTAAGTGTTAAGAAATGGCTCCATGCTCAAACTACCTTAAAGCCTGTGAGCAATATTTTGTCACAAAGCATTATTACCATGCCAACATTTTTCATAAAATGGTGAATGTTGTCTGTGGTTAAAGGTTATTCATGTCTAATATACTAACGCAGTATTTCTGTTATCTTTAAGGAACATGTTTTTGGCATTTGTCATAAACATCTGGCTCTTGACTTTTATCAGAAGTTTGCTCGACTCAACTAGGTGGATAATCATTGGCCTGCTCTTCTGGCATAGACATTTATAATGACACACTGCCAACAGTGCCTTCATTACACATCAGCAACACAAAGGTTCTGTTTCTTGGGGTTAAGGCAAGTCAGAAAAAGGCCTTCAGAAAGAACCCACAGGTTGAGAGGATGGAGTTCACAGGTATCACTACTGCTTCCATAGAGGCTGGTGCTTTTGAGGGCTTATCTCAAGAGCTTGGAGATGTGTGGCACCAACCTGACATCACTTCCTGTTGGATCTACATCAACTTGTCACACTTTACTTGACACAAAACAGAAAACAAAATTGAGGATGTTAGGCAACAGCTGTTCAGTAATCTTGAGTGATCTCTGAGTGAATTGTAATAAGATTGCCTCCATTTCCGAGGGAATTTTGGGATCTTAATTTGGCAAAGAACAACCTCTATTTCCCACTAAAATCTGTTTTCACACTTTATAAACCTTCAACTATCCAGAGTATTTGAAAACCAATTGTTCACAATTCCAGTGAATATTTGGTCTGGGGAGCAAACGAATTGGGGGGAAATTAAAAGACTCCTGCAAACCAGTTGAAAATCCCATGAAAATCTTGAACGACTATTTCTGGGCTATAATCTCCTGAATTAACTGATTGCTCACTTCCCAGTTCTTAAAACACTGGGTTTACAAAAAAATTATTTGGCATAATTTTCCCAAGGAGTATTCAGCAAACGTACTCAGCTGGTGTTGTTGGATATATGTTGGATTGAGAATCTGGCACAAGGAGTTTTTGAGGGTCTTGGGAACTTAACAGAACAGAACTCAATCGAATACACTCATTAAATACACTCATTAAAAGCAAAGGACTTTAAACAGCTGCCATCTTTGCAGACTCTAAAACTATTCAAGAATAAACTAAAGTTGCTTACTGGAAATTGAGGGTTTATTTAGATAATAATCCTTGGCATTGTGACTGAAATGAAAGATGTCTTTACCACAAGAGACAGTTACTCTTTCACAGAGTACTGCTTGGATAAGCATTCAATATGCCCTACCACGACACCCGCAACTTCCGCTTAATCTGGAAAGACAGCCACATCTGATGTTTCAAGTTCACCTGATGTTTCAAATGTCCCAAACAGGCCTACAAAGGAGCCTATGTCATTTGAGTTGTATTAATTCCCTCAATCTTTCCCAATTATGTTTTAATGTATCTTTATTGTATTATTAACAGATATTCTAAAAACAAGAATATACATATCACTCATTATTTTAAATAATTATAATCCAAAAATGATTTGGGAATGATACTAGCTTTTAAATATAAAAGAAACTTCACCACTGGATCAAGAGATCACAAATTCTGTGTTCTTTTTCTGTACTGATATTTGAAGTTGGACAAGGACAGGTAAACACACCTATTGTACCCCATTGCCACCCAAGCAATTCACTTTGTGGTTTTGTGACCTAGGCCAGAAATGTAGGGATGTTTTTTAAACACGACATCGCCAAGAGTCCGTTGGCAAACCATCTAGCCTTTATCAGTACCAACTGTGCTGTTGTTCATGTTCTGTTGGGTTTTAGCAACGTAGCTTGTAGTCACAGTGGTGAGTGATATTTTGGTCTCACACTCACACTCTCGCTTTCTTAGCTCACGGAACTAAGACACAGAAATGGTCCAATGTTAGTTGAAACATTTTGGCCATTTCTGTTTATTGCAAAGACGTTTTGGAGATTTGTTCTAATGGCATTAAATTATACTGAATATTCTTTTCAAAAGAATATCGCTGAGTTCATATATTGCACATGAACATGGAACTGTTGGACTAGAGTTCATTGGAAATGCAGCATGTTGTTCACAGTTCACAGAGTGAAAGCTTCCAAAATTGTTCTAACCACTTGAAGCACTCCATATTGAAGCAGATGCTCCTGCATGTAATTTGCCACATTTCAATCTTTTGTGAGTTGTGAGTTCCTGGTCTCTCGCTACATTTGATCTTTTGTGGCATTGTAAGAGAATTACAGACATGCATATGAAAAAAGGAAAACACACACCCAATGTGCAGATGGTGCCTTGTTGATGTCTTGTACTATAGTGTAATGTTTTGCATCATTTTAGGTTTAACTGCACACCCCGTGGACCCCAGACTCAAACCCCAAAAAATAGATGAAGAAGTAACTCCATTTTAAGACAATCTCTAATATAAATAGATCAGGCTTAGTATAATAACAGATTCTGAAATTGTAACTTGAGTACATTTTTCTTATGTAAGTAAGCATACATAAAACAGTACCATTTATTTTAATCAGTTTGCACAGCACAGAGTAAAATTCAGGCACTTTTAAAGCACTTTCAAGAATAAATAAAGTTTACAGAATATCACTTATATACACAGCAATCAATGTCATTTGTTTATTTTGCCAGCTGTTCACATTGGCTTTGGTGGTATGTTTTGATCATGATTATGCTTGCTCATTTCAAGAATAATGGATCAACAGAATGACAGTTCTTCTGTCCAGATGTAGCAACTACTCAATAAAGAGCCTCCAACTAAAACAGAACATCTCACCCAGTGGTGGACGAAGTACACTAACTACGTACTTAAGTGAAAGTATAGATACCTGGTGTAAAATATTACTCAAGTAAAAGTGGAAGTATGCACTTTGAATTTCTACTTAAGTAGAAGTATAAAAGTATTTGCCTTCATATATACTTAAGTATTAAAAGTAAAAGTACCTTGATGAATTATGGTTCTAATGACCTTTAATCATTTTCAAATTAAAGCTCCGGCTCAATCAACTGATATAAGGTGAAAATACTAATGCCACTCTTTAAATAGTGTCTTACATTTGTCTATTAAAAAGAGTATAAGCACAAAACATTGAAAGCTATCTATTGCCATTAGGTAAGAACAAGTGGTTATGAAATAACAGCACTAGAGAACAATTATTTCATTTTACATTTATTTGTAACTTAGTTGCACATTTAATTGTGGCCCTATTGGGATCAACCCAGTTGGCAGTAACTCCAAGAGAACCCCTTCGCCTTGCACTCCAACAATCTGTTGTAGCAATGAAATCGACTGTGGACATAGCTTCTTTGATGTTCCTCTTCATCTCAATTGCATCCTCATCTATCTTGCGTCACAAGGTGGTCCTTGACATCAGAGAGGCATTGGGCTGAAGATCTTGCAAGAGATCTTGACATGATGGCTGCTCCACCACACTAAAGAGCTGGAGACTCTGGATTACAAAATTCAAAACGGCATGATTCTTTGAGAAACTATCTTTGTTTCACCTAACTTTAAATGCCTGAAAGTTGAAGGAGCGTCTTGGTTCTTTGCTTTTCTTTTGCGTGGGGCTGTCAAAACGTCATACCTATCCACGTGACTTGCATGCTTTCTATGGGGGAAAAAATCCAACCATTAACAACATGTCCACATAGGCTAGGCTACTAATACTCTCATTAATAAATAAAATACACATGTAGGCATGTCCTAGATCTAGGCTACACAGTATGTTTATTTATTTATTTTTAATCAAAGCTGGTCTTTAGAAGGTGAACTTAGGTGATTTATTTCAGTAGCAAATTCCAACAGCCAACTCCTTAGGTGCCATACCATGCATTTATTTAACAAGTCAAAATGCATTCAACTTCACTTGTGCGGACATCAGTAGTATAGCCTCGTGGCTATAACACTAGGATAGCTTGCTTAGCTAAGTGGGTGCGCAAACATCCCGGCTAGAATCACAAACACTCAAAAGTGTGCCCCCATACCAATTTCAATATTTACCATTTCAGTATGCAGGTACATATTCTACGAGCTGTAGTGAAAGGTACTAAATAGCAATCCCATTTATTGTATTGAATCGGATATTCCATCTCCTTTGAGCAGTGTGATACAAGCTATGCTAGCGTATAGCTGCTAGTTAACTAATTTAGCCGAACACACAATGCAGACAATGGCGGTTAAATTAAAAATAATTCGGTTGCTAGTCATTAAACCTACCAGAATAAAAATCACTTACCTCAACGTGTTTCTTTAACCCTCCTATTATGTTTGGGGTCAATTTGACCCCATTCAATGTTTAACGTCTCTAAATAAATGTTTGACATAATTTGTTTTGCTTCATATTTAATGACTTTTCCTAATTTAATGGGGACAACTGGGTAAACACAAAATGAACATGATGATATGTTTTCAATGTCCTGTACACATACTTTACGCATAGGTGTTGTTTGGGGTCAATTTGACCCCAGGCTGTTTTAATTGTATAAAATATATAAGAAATATCAACTTTTTTCATCACATTGTTACTTTTCTTGATAAAAGAAATAGTTTTTTATTCCAAATGTTATAGATAACAACAATATGTACTTAGAAATAATATGAAGCCATAAAAACACCAGAAGGATATCTCTTTCCAATTTTAGGTCAATCAGTGAGATTTTATGGGGATCTGCATATTTCTCCATAGTCGCGTAACATGTATTCTGGATGTATAAAGGGAGTGGGTGGGGATATTGTTTTAATTTTAAGGGCTATTTAGGTAGTCAACAAACAAACCTTAAGTACCTGACACATAAACTTGGGTAAAAAAAAATAATTATAATTATTTTTTGGAGGTTTAAATTGCTGGGGTCAAATTGACCCCAAGCATAATAGATGTGGGTAAAATTTGAACATAATAGGAGGGTTAAATTGGAGGGCGAATTCTTGAAAGAGGATATTGTATTGTGCTTAGGCAGGCAGAGAAGACACTTAAAATATCCTAAAATATCCTTTTTTTTTCAATTCAAAAAGTTCGCCCAAATAAGGCCAAGGGTGTTCAGGCAAGTAAGTGTCAGCCGTTTCTTCCATCATTTCCATCATTTATGTAGCGTTAAGTAAGCATGAGCATAAAACATCCTCAAAATGCTGCAGCAGCGTTGTAACGAATTCAACGTAGCTCGCGCTCAACGAACGAACGCAACTGACGAAACAGAAAAGACTTCAGAGAAAATCGCGCACTGAGCCCTGATTGGTGTGATTGTGCACTCCCTTTGACCTCTCATAATTTGATTCGCTTTGGTAAAAAGGAACGAGAGGTTTTACTAAATGTAACGGAGTAAAAAGTACGAATTTTCACTTTGAAATGTAGCGGAGTCAAAGTATAAAGTCTCACCAAATAGAAATACTTGAGTAAAGTACAGATACATCTATATGTTACTTAAGTACAGGAACGAATTACATCTACTTCGTTACTGTCCACCACTGGTTATTAAAGACCAAAGAATTTAAGTTTAAACTGCATCTCCGACTGTGCTCTTATTTCAAACCTGACAGTGAATCCGCAAAATCTCAAGCCAACACTACATTTAAAAAATATAATTTATTTGCAATACGGTAGACCAACTCAAATGTGCAATTATTTACACGCAGTAAATAAATCTTGCAATATTTACAAAAGGAAGAAGCATTGAGCTATTTTGTCATCAGTAAAACACTACACTGGCCTTCAGTCCCAACCAGTGACGTATAAATTAGTCCATTTGTAGGGTTGAAAGCCAAATGGTCTTCACTCATATATACATACACAGCATGTACTAAATAAACTTTGACGAGATCTACAATAAGAAATTATTTTCACTCTTTGTTTTTATGGACCAAACAGCTCTGACCCCCACCTCCACCACATTTCCTTATTGAAGTTGAATACAAACACAATCAGAATATAGGGTGAGGAACAAGGGTGTTATTCTTAAAGCTGAGAAACCTGCTTTGAAGCTTTACTCGTCTACAAAGCACCCAATTCTGATTCCATTGAGAAAACTGAAAAGAGTTCCAATGAACTCAATGACAAGTCATTAAAATAATCCACGATTCCAATACAGAACAAATGTAACACACTTAATCCTTTCTGACCATAACATTTGTGATCTTATTATTTATGCAATGTTTTCTTTGTTTCTTCATGTCAGAATTTTTTTACACTGACAGTCTCTTTTTGATGTCAGTCCCCTTCAATGCCAACTTTCTGTCTCCACTAGGTCTTTGAACTGTGTCCTTGCCTGGGAGCTTCTCCATGAGCCAGGTTGTAGATGTAAGTGGGAGAATGACAATAGGTTGCGCAGGGTACACACATCCTCTAGAGGGGGTGAGGTAGAGGTACAGTGGTTTCAAAACTACTAAACAGCAACCACCAGTGGACTCCTTTAAAACTCTTGCAGACTAATAAGTAGAAAGTTATGGTCAAACTTTTTAAATCATCCTGAGGTAAAATCTTTAAGATTCCTATCTGTACCTGAAAGCTGATAAACATATACATGAGCTTGACTGTTCAAAATTATCGTAGAATTGCAATGAAAGCGCTACCCTACCATACTGTTGCAAGTTACATGCAGAGCCCCTGTAAATCCCTCCATATTTCCATATGACAGTTCAATGTCATAACATTTCCATTTTGTCTTGGAGTCTGTTGACACCTGGTGGTAGATTCATCAAATTCATGCAGGATGTCTTAACATCCGGATTATACCTCATTTTTTTCAGATTGGCAAGTTTCACAAAAGAGGGAATGTCATTTTGCACAACCTCATGTACATCAAACTCATATGTTGTGGAACAGATACACCTGGACACCTAGTTAAGACAAATTAACATTAGCTATTGCCTCGGCCACCCCTGAATGATTTACCCTGTAGAATTGCTCATATTACTTGATTATATTTGCATTTTTGGTAGGGTAGATGGAAAACAACATTTTTGTTTCAATCATAGTGAATGTGATTTATTATAGTACACATATGTAGATTATTTCCTAACAGATGTCAGCGGTTTCACATATGTGTAATAAAGTACAAGTGACACAGTTTACAGTATGTTAGAATTCTACCAGATCTTCCCAACACTGAGCTGGTGCCAGAACACAAAAAGTGTTCTATTTCTCCCAGTAAACAAAACCAACCCATACCTGCTGAAACAATCTAGGTCACATTCCATTTTATTTGGTTATATTTTGACAATACTTTAGCCTCTACACTTCAGTCACATCATCAAACATACACTAATTTCTTCGACTGTACTTCTTACTAAATTCCCCTTGTTATCCTTTTGTTCTTCATGTATTTTTTTTTCTATTTTTACATCACCTTCTCATTTATTTCTTCTGGCTCAGTTGGCTGATGCAAAAGCCCTTTACCACCTGGCTAAAGCTAAATTCTCAACTTTCTATTTAAAAAAAATGTTGGCTGTTCGGGGGTAGGGGGCTAAATTTGAATGGACATTTAGCAGGATATTTAAACATCCTGCATTGCTATACACAATTACATCACTTCCTAAGAATTAACAAAGCACACATAGTAAATGCCGTTCCACAAGAACAACCTGATCCCCAAACTTAAACACTGCTGTGAAACAACTGAAATGCTTCTACACCTACAATGACCTGTCTGAATAACATCTGACAGCTGTAGTATCTTCTGTGCATGTTGATTTTTGTGTATTTATTGCCAAAAGGGCCCAGAGTTACACACAGTTACATACAAAAGGGCTGAAACAGAGAAACAAAGTGTGAAAAGTGCACAGTAATATTGGGGAACACTTTATTTATCATTTGTTTGACAACAACAAAAAAACATACTATACCTCTATACTAACTTTAAAAATATAAGAAATAGAGGAAATAAAGACTTAAAGGTTGCTGTATGAATCTCTAATGGCTTTATTTTGATTTTTTTTCATTTATCAGTTATCAGTGTGATAAGTGACTGATCATATGCAAGTGGTGTAACAGTAAGAAAAACACTGACTATTTCACTGTCCTAGAACATATCTAGGAACTTCAGTAAATGCCATTGCAAAATCTCAGGCATGCACAATGGTGAAGACAACTAGATGTCAGCAAAGCACTATGTGAAGAGCTTAGAACTCCCTGTGCTTAAACAGTGCCCTCTGCTGGCTAAGACCAGTAAATAACTATATTTACACACACACACACACACACACACTCAAATATGTATATGTTGTTTTGTTATGTCCATCCTGCTTTGTCTTGTGAGGGTTATAGACAGCATAGACCTAAGGAAACATGCATCAGATACATTTCACTTTTACATTACTGAGAGTTAAAACCACATGCAAGGAATCAAGTGTCTCTCTCTCTCTCTCTCCCTCGTCTCTTGGGAGCGCAATTAAAATGACTCAGTTGGGTGATTTTAAGGGTGAGACACTTCAGATGTCAAAACAATGCTTTATGTTTGACCTATCTACAGCATGAACATGTTGATTAGCACCTTTTGAAGCTGATTGGCTGTAGAGTACATGCAATGCAATTTCTCAAACTTAAGCAGTGTATAAGCCACACAGATAGATCGTTTTCATATCTATCATTTCATTTGCTAAATAAATAAATTGCTAAATATATTCTGTGTGTGCACTCAAAAAACAGTCCTAGCTCTGTAAATGGGACACAAAGAAAGTAGCTCACACGGAGGAATGCACTATTCCAGCCAATCAACAACCTTGCTTTAGGACCACTGAAGATAGGGTTTCGCCAGGATTGAAGACTTAACCTGCACACACTGTGATATGTGTATAGCCACTGAAGTAGGTCAAATAAGTGTCTTCAGGTAGCTTTAGGCTCATATAAGTACTAACTGGGGGCCAAGCAGTGTAGCAACTTGATGTGGACACGCTGGACAAAAGCACCAATCTTTTATATAACCACGCTGCAGCCAGGCTAGGGATGTCACGAGAACCGATACTTACGATACCTTTCGGTACTAAAATAACAAAACACCGACGATACCCATTTTTTTGAAGTACTGTAAGTACCGTGAGCGCCGATACCAGCTGTTTTCCACATGCAGATGTCATTTACTATTGTAAACGATGAAACTAGTGGAGGCGGCCAGGTGCGCAGTGTTGCCAGACTGGAAATGGCGAATCGTATCAAAAGGCTCAGTTTGGAGGATAATTATCATATCTGGCAACACTGGGAAGGCGGTCGACCAATGACAGTCCTCTCTACAGTCAGAGCTCGCGCAAAAAGGTGGAATGTAATGGAGATACCCTTTCCAAAACTACGTAATAATTAGTTTGTGAAAGATCCAGAGAAACACAAATATCCGACGAGGCAAAATCCCGGACGCTTTTGGAATCCCTGCCGGACGCATTTTTTAGGTCTCGAAAAGAGGACATGTGCGGGTAAAAGAGGACGTCTGGTCACCCTACTTATGCAAACAATGCTACCGTGTTCCTCAGACCAAAGGAGGTAATACTTCCAATTTAGCAAAGCACCTGAAAGACCGTCATCCGGATTTGTTTAAAGAATTCAAGGAAAGTTTTGATTCATATTAACAACATCCAAAGAATGCACTTTTTCAGTTTTTTGAATCTGTCATACTGAAATACACGTTACATGATGTTTAAGATGGTGGGCACGTGTGTTAAGCCATTGTATGTTATGTACGTAGTTTAGGTTAGCTATGCTGTAGTTTTAACGTTAGCCTATAGTCTAACTTGGTTAGAAGGAGAGAGAGAGAGAGAGAGAGAGAAAGAGAGCATGTATCTTGCAAGTATCATGTCAAAACTAGCGAAATTCACTGAATGTCCTAGTTTAATATAGTTACAACTGAATATGCAATTGGTTTGAAAAAACACGATCACCCAATTTATTTATTGTTTTCGATGCATTAGACACAATGTAGCCTAAAAGACGATTTGCGAGTGACAGCTGGAATTTCGCCGCGACCACACTGAACATTTATTTTTGTATTAAATACGTCCTTTAAGAAGCTTTACTCTTTAGGGCTGTGAAATGCTGTGAAAAATTATGCAATTTTGCCCAAACTCATGTTCATCTTGTTAGCTGAATGGCTGCACTGTTATATCCACTGTTCTGTTTTGCACTGTTGTTGTTTTTGCACAGTACCTTTTGAAAAGATGCCTGGAAGTCTGGAATGTTATGTTGTGATATGCTCTATTGCACATGTTTTGTATGTCTTATGACATTTTGCTATCAAATATTTTAATAAAGAAGTTCAAGTTTCAAGTTTTAGTACATGGAATCATGGAATCATGGAACCCCCCCCCCCCCCCCTGGTATCGAAATTGGTATCGAGAATCGTGTTATTTTACTGGTATTGGTACCGACTACTGAATTTTTGGTATTGTGACACCCCTAAGCCAGGCCTGCTAAAATATCACCATAGAGGACACTGGGAGACCTTAATCCAGTGGCAGTGTGTGAGACTGGTAAAACACGATCTGTGGAAGTATCAGAGTACTGATGCAGTATTATCCCTGTCATGCCAACCTAATTGATGCGGCCAATAAATTGGATTTTATCAAAGGTTTTTAGATTTTTTCACAGACAAAGTCTTCCAAAAGTTATCAGACAAAACCATGCTAGGAGTGCTTACAGCCTTGCCCCTGACATAATCACAGCAAGTTTCCATGGCAACTCCGGGCTGCTTGCCACTATATTTAATGTTTACATTTAATGACATTAAATGAGTGTTGTCTGATGTGTCACACTATTGATGTCAATGAACTCTCTCTGGTTTGTTCTCAACATTTGTTCTTACACACTCACAGCTTGGGTTAAAAATGAACATGTTAATGTTCTACCCAAACAGTATGTTGTCCTGGAAAGAACTTTATACTGACATATATTTAACGGTTAAACGGTTAACCCTAGTCATTGAGGAGTTTCTGTGTTTCACATAGTACTGACAATGCTATTTTGAATGCATGCTAAGAATTGCAATTTGATAATGGCATACTGTGTGCCTTTAATTTCAGAAGAATTAAATGCATCCTGCCATTGCAGCTTGTCAGTATAAATGCATCATTTTGTATATTCCTTACTGAAGGGTCATGTATTGAGCAGTTACATTTGAACTTGGCACATTTTTGATGCTTCCACTGGCTATGCATATTTATTGTGAACATTTCACCAGTGTTTCGGTGTAAGTCAAGGAGAATCAAATGTAAGAATGTAACACTGGAAATAACAGGCAAAAAAGGAGCCCATGAAACAAATCTTGACCTGCCAGCCCCTTTTCCGAACCACCAGAAGCCTACAGAAGTGTGAGATGAATTGTGATAAGCAAAGTTGCATTTGAAGCTGCAGCGTCATCACAGATAAGTGGGAGGCCGTTTGAAAATGAGTGCATCCGCCTCTATTATCAGTTTCCTCTGGCAACTGAGAATTGGGTTCCATCCACTGAATGCCACAGTAAAGCTTCTCATGTGCTACAGAGATAAGTTCTGGTGTGGGGACCCGTTCTAAAGCACAAAGATGTGCTCGGGAGGTCATCTGCTCTTATGCTGTTCCATGACATCGAGTGTCAGAGAGGAGGAATCTAAAACAAATGTGTTACAGGGGATCAACACCTGCAGTTAATCAGTAGTTTTATATACTTGTTTAAAATCCATACAACTCGGGAATCATTCACATTTCAACTGTTATTTTAACAATGTAACAATTTTAACAAATGTTGACAATCTGTAATTCAGTAGCAGCATGTGAATGCAGATAATGACTTACACATCATTAAATGGACATGACAACACAGCATTTACTTTGTGTCCATCCAGCTCATTCTCATATCTTGTGCATTCATGATGAGAAAGTGTTAATCCGTGCATGTTTCCATAAAATGTGTTATTATAAGGGAAGTGCTAATCCTTTTGGAAAAACGTGGACATCCTCCTCATCTCAGTGAGAGTTGTGGATGTGGGTTGTTGAGCTTTGAGTTGAACACTTGAGGTTGTCTAGGGCAAAGTTAATGTTAAAATGTAACAAAATGATATGGATACTAATAAACCCATTTCCATCAATCTTAGTCACATTAGGCTCTATGTGAATCAAGAGTAAATTCACCCCTTACAGTGAATAGACTTCTTTTGATTTATAACATTTTATGCAAATTTTAAGTGTTTCCACTCACTATTTGCTCAAATTTCGCTGAGAATTGTTGGATGGAAATATAACAAATGAGAGGAAACAATACCCTGAATAGTGAGAGACACACCTTCGTGCCATTATACAACTACACATACTCTACTTACTACTATTTGAACTACCTACAAATACATTTGTACCGTGATTTCTATAAAGGTACACTAACAACAGTGCCCACTTTCAGGCAAAGAGATAGACACGCACTGATTCATTTTATTGCATCATTAATTAGCTGATCTTTTCCCTTACAGCTTACCAGTGGGTCTATTGGGGTTCAAGGCAATCCAAAATAATTATTTCCCTCAACTCTGAATTTAACTAAAAAAAACTTCAAGCATAATCTTGTTAATTTAGTGCAGCCTCAGTATTAGCTTTAGGCTAGCTTTGTTTATATATGTTTGTGTATCTCAGGGTTGAAATTCTAAGACTTACTGTTTATCCGTCCTTCATTTCTTTGAATGAACAACTCCCTGTCCATTCAACCACCCGTCAGCATAACATGTGCAGCAATGGCACTGCAGGGGGAAACACATAAATGGCCACTTTAATTGTCACTACTCCTAGCTGTACATCACATTTGTCAAATTACACAGGAGAAATGTCTATGAAATGTCATCACTATTCAAGTTGTTTTTGCTGTATGTATGTTGCCTTTGCCACATCTCCATCATGTGGAAATGGATAGACATCGGAGGCTAAATTTAGTCAGGCACAAAGCCTTTAGAAAATGTTTCAAATGCTGAAGGCAATCTCAGACATGTACCTCCAGGGACACCTGCAATTCTCAAATATCTCCCTGTAGAACATCAGGGACACCAAAATGAACACTCCACAACAGCTTTCATAAATGGTGAAAACTGAGGCTACCTAGCTTTGCAATGTTCTATATGATGAACTTAATCTAAGTTTAATTTCAACTCATCATTTCTGTATCTTACATTGACAGTGTGACCGAGGAGAAAGATGGATTATTGCAAATCTTTATTCACATAACAATTTTCCTTTAAAACTTTCCTTTATCTCATATGTGCCTCAAACGGAAAGAAAGGTTTTCAACAATTTTCTCTAACATGCTGCTAACCTATTTTAAAGTTGATTGCAGATCATTGTACCATGGAGTCCAGGGAATTGGTTTCAAGTTGGTTACCAAGTTTTTCTCCAAACGGAGCCAAAATGCAACTGTGTTTTAAGCCGTGTTCCCACTGCGGGCGCATTTCTTTGGAAAACATTTAATTAACTATGCTTTTGAATGGCGTACGCAGAGTCTTCATGGACACGCGGCCTCATTCTCTGGGTTATGGGACATACAATTCATTCTACTCACGGAGGGCTTCCAGAGGTTCAAGGGGGTCCTGCTAATTATCTGCTTTTACAGAGCATACTAATACTCCCAGTGCCTCCAGCATGTTCCAGCGCCACTGTGGAAAAAGCAAAAACAAGAGAACGACAAAAGCGCCATACATCTGCACATCTCCAGAGACCTTACAGCTGTTAATCACTAATGAAGGACACACGGGGGACTGTGACTGAAGGTCTGCAAAATGGAAGGAATTATATGGACTGAAAAAATAGACTTACAAATCGCCCTAATAACTTAAATTGCAATTAGCTGAACCAAGTGCACATACATTAACCTAACTGATTTAATTAAGATATGTAAAAAACTTGCTGCTTTGTCACAGAGAACATGTGTCAAAGTCAAAGAAAAATAAAAAATCCGAAAATTAAAATGGCAGGTGCTGCACCTCAAGTTATGTATGAAGAACTCTGTGATGGAATTGTGCAGTCTTATATGCAATTACATACTACACACATATTGCATAGTATTGTACTATACACACTGCATAGTACAAATGTATTTTAGGGAATAAGGCCATGAAAATATTAGAATATATACAGACATACAGCCAATGGAGAGATTTAAGTATTGGTGAAGTGTGGTTCCATTTTTCTAGAGCGTGTCCTCTTTTTTAACTCATAGGCTTGTAGAAATGTGGCAAAAGGCCAGATTAAAGTACATTGCAATAATTCAACCTGCATAGCCATGATAGCATTTTTGAAAGATGTAAGATAAAGATTCATTTGAAAATATTGCATTGTTGAGACAAATTTAATTTAATAGGGTTTTGGTGTTCATAAGTCATGAATCTTCATAGACTATGAGTGTTGGACTGAAAAATGCTCTTATCCAGGGGGATACCTTGGGGAAGAGGGCTAAGACAAATAATTTCTTAGGCTATTTAAGTAGAAAGAAAGACGCTTATATCTTTTATATATAGGCCTATGAGATACGTACAACTTGGCCCTTCGTTTGACCCAGCAACAGCTATCAAATAGGAGGTTAATAAGAAATATGTTGGTGCATAGTTTTATTTCTCCATTTGTCCACATTTTCAGGTGTCTGCTATACACACATCTTTCCATTACGCAGTAGCCTGTTTGTTAACCGTTCTCAGCTCAGACTAGACTCTAGAGGGTTGGCATCAGTTCTTGTTACTACATTGTGCATTTTGTTTACATCTCAACTTCACTGACATCTGACTGATCAGATTATTATTAACAGCTGGGAAATGGAAGTCACACCAATTCAACTATAGGAGAGTCATGAGCTCAACGCATAAAGAACACAATTTAAGGAGAGAGCAAACTTGATAACCAGTGCAAAAAACATCATGTTGACACACCCAGAACTAAGCTATTTGGATCTGGCTTTAGAGACATGTATGACAAGTTTGCATGATGTCCTCTCTTTGGTCACAGACAAAAGCACACACAGAATTTACAATTAAAGTGAAGTTAGAAATCATCTAAAAGAGCGATAAATTGGTTTTACGAAGTACGCTAAATAAACAAATTCTTTTTAAGAACACACAAAAAAACACTCAGAGCACTCTGTGCAGCTGAAAAACATAACAGTCATCCACTTGTGTATACCAACTAACAAGCTCAGTGTTTAATTGGGTCCGGAGTCCCAGCTGGGCTTTATTGTGTTTGAGGGAGAGCAGCTCAAGGAGTTCCAGCACCACAGTTGAATATTTAAAACACACCAATTTTCCACAGTACGCCTTTCCTCTTACAACAAACAAGGGCAAATAAGTTTTATCTACACTTTATCTAACTTATTCCAGTCTTTGAACCTTCAGCAGAAGTGTGTCATAAGGGAGCCAGTACTAGTTTCTGCTTACACCTTTTCAATATCAAGCCACTGTGCACCTACATTTGCATTCTTTCAGGAGATTAATATTCTCATCGCATTCATACATTGTGCACCAGCAGGCTTTGTTTTCCTGTGTAGTCATTCTAAACTGCTGTATCCCATATGTTTTTTACAGAAACAATCTCATGGCCTAGAAGGCAAGGTAGTCAATGATGCCAGCACTGGCCTATTAGATATTGTCAAATGTAAGCATAGTAGTCAATTGCTGGGTTTCCATCCAAATTTTTGATGCAAACTTTAACCATTCTAATAGAAAATCCTGAATTGAAATTTACATTAAAATCTCCTTTCCGTTAAAGTTGCCCTGTCCATAGCTGTTCACAACTCTCCCCTTGATTAGGAGAGAGTGTCCTATTTTTTCCGCATAACAGTGAAAAGAAATATGCACAAACTCGCATTTCTTTTATCCAAATTTTCATAAATGAGTGAGTTGGATGGAAACCCAGCTAATGAATCATGTGTTGAGAGGTGAAATTAAAATCAGGCAAAAGTATTTTCCTTTATGTTCAATGTGAAGCACACATTCATCTGCAATGTTATTCTGCACACCAGCCTTTTCCAGGCGTATGACAATGCCACAGCATTATTTTCACCTTGCTCCATAACCAGTGATTCTTTTTCAGAAGATGTGAAATCCCCAAGAATCTCGCTGTGGAAATAAATGTAGTGTTACTGTGAGGCTTCTTGAGATTGTCTGGAAGCATCCTTACAGGCATAATGTAGTGGCTGGCAGGTTCAAAAGTAGTAGCTGTGCAGTCAGTGCCTTTCAGATAAATGTTCCTCTCCTGCTGACTCAACAAACAGCTTGCTGTCACCCACACCAATCTATCAAGCGCACATTACAAATGAGGCTTCACTAAGCTTGGGAAAGTTCACTTACACATTGAGACGGCAGACATGGTCTCAAGACTAATTGCTTTCATTTGAGCGTTACAGGGTTTATGCACACCCTGGGCATAACAATACGCAACAAATAAGTTGTTTTAAAACAAAATATGTTCTTAACAAAATAAACACATTTCCTCATTTGAAGTAGAATTGAAAATGGTTTACACGTCAGGCCAAGAAAAGGTTTACCATTGAACTGACAAAGACAATACAGAGAAATCCTGTAATATACACATGCAAGCATACGCACGCGCGCACACGAAACCCACAATTGAAAAACACAAACGAGGCATGTGAATGCAACAGCATTGTAACATAAAGACAAACCATTTTATTCTTGACAATATCATTGTATAAAAGCAATTACATCCCATTTCAAGTCATCTCTCACTTGCTGTCAAACGTGTGACAAGAAATTACATAATAGCACATTTTCCTTGGCCCCTACACATAGGCGTCTGTTATACTGGGGATGTGTCCCCACCACTTTTGCCAACTGAAAATAAAATCCCACTACAATGATTAACTTCTCAAAGTGCTTAATCACCAGTTTGTAGATGTGCATGTGTCAGCCTATTGGGACTAGGTGAATGGTTTAGTGTGTATCTAGCTTGCTGTGATTATTGTGTGTTGTGCCTTTTTGAGTGCTGTGCTTATTAAATGTATCACCCTTTTATATTCACTGTGTGTACTGCGTGATCTTACATTAATGTGCACCGTGTGAAATTGCATAGAACACTGTTCACCACACAGACTTCCCCTTGGGGCTCACTGATTGCTTCATTGCTTGAACCTGGACACATACCTGGACCATTAGTAACCTACCTATCGACGGGAGCGAGGGCAAGGAGGTGGGGTATATAAACAGGGAGCTGTTGGATTACTGGAGGCCCGGCGGGGACAGCGAAACCGAGACTAACGGACGGACGGACGGACGGACGGAAGGACGGAAGGACGGAAGGAAGGAAGGACGGAAGGAAGGAAGGAAGGAATGAATGAATGAATGAATGAATGAATGAATGAATGAATTAATTGGGCTGCAACGGATGGAAGCAGCCCAGAACACGCTATCATCACGGAGAGCTGTATTTGAATAATCAATGCTCACAATTCCTGAGCAAAGGAACGTAAGCTTTGCCTCCTACTTTTATATGTCATTATTACTGTGTACATGGCCTGCGGTAACGTTGATCCTTTGCCTGACTATCCGAGGTCTGCTGGTGGCCATTTCCGGGTTGGGACCGAAAGGATTCCAATGATAGAAGTCGGAACCAAGAGAAGCCAACGTGGCGAATATTCCAACGCTCACGATACCCAGCGTGAAAGGAAGTATGTGTTCCATCTAAACCCCATTGCGCTGTTTATTGCATTGGCTGAGTTTTAACTATTTATTTTACTGTGGTGCATGGACTGCTTGCTTCGAGAGGCCGTGACTGACGTCATTGGAAATCCCCGGAGAAGCCCGTCATCTGAGGGGGGCGTTGCCCATGACGGCACAACAAGCGATCCACACTGGACAGATGTCAACCTTTATTTGACTGCAATTGGACCCCAGCTGTCTGCCAGCTCGCTTGTTTCCCTTGTGGACATTTAATTTATTGAAAGACTGCTTTTAAAGATATAAATATCTTCAACCTTTTATACAAATAAAACTATTTTTTATAATTAAATACTGTTGGTACTTCTGTGTCCTGGGCATTCGTAAATTTAAGGAGGCGGCCATACGGCTGACACATGTATGTGTTAAGGCTCTGTGTGTGTGTGTAGCGTAAAGATAGTTTGATATCATTAAGCTTTGCTGTGTTTGGTTAGTCACTGGCAGAGTATACATAGCAAGATAGTTACAAAAAGTTTGTTAAACATATGCACCAGTTGAGTTATTTTATTGCTAGGGCTAGTGATGCTCCGATTGATCGGCTGATATTGGTAAAAATTGCTTGATCGGCGAACCCCAAAAGCGCCGATCAAAAAAGCCGATCACGTGACGTGAACTAATTGCGCAACTTTTTCCACCTGCATGCGCGGCAAACGGGCACTCAACAGCAGAGCGGAACTGGGCAGTGGCAAGCAACATGAGTTCTCCCGTCTGGAAGTTTTAGTTAGTTAGTTTAATTTCTACAAATGGTGCATATAAAATAGGGGGATATTTAGCTGATTGAATCCCAAAAGGATCTGTATGAAGGTTATGAAATAGGTGCCAATCGCCACAGACTGTCCGGTGAGAACAGATAATGTCAAAGTTCCAATGATGAAGTAAGAACGGTATTTATTTTCCACACACACACCACACTCGCAAGACATGAATTGGTAGGAGTAATATGAATGACTGGTTTCTACAGAAATGATAAATAACAAGACATACAGATATGAACAATTATATATACACAACAAATATTTACACACATGAAGAATATTACGGCTTAGGGCTGGGCGGTATGACGGTATATACCGTGCAACGGTAGAAATGTGTCTACCGGGAGAGATTTGGCTATACTGTTTCAACCGCGGTATACTCTTATTTTGAAATCCAATCGATTTATTTTTAGATAATGACCTCCAAACTATACATAATCCCGCTTACTCGCCAAAACGATAGAAGACATTCCTCCAAAATACCTTTTTAACGATTTTGTTGCCGTTTCATGATTTCCGTTTAGAAAAAATTGTTCTTCAGGCAAATAGAACTTTCAAGTTTCAGGTGTTGCGTAGCAACCTATTACTTGCTGACTTCAAGTTACGTTAAATGACCGGACTACTTGTGGAATGATATGATATGAAAGACGTGAATTAAAGCACAAAACCCTTTGCCAATGATGGTCATTACTTTTTCGCAGCAGTGAATATAAAGAAATTATGCTACAGACCTGCAAACGTTGGGGTGGCCCATTCAAATCAACTGAACTTTTTTGAACATTCTGAAGAGCCGTATAATAAGATACCTTGTACCATTTTTAAGCACATGACCTGCAAGGACTGTCATGCCTACTTGTTGAGTAATCCTCGACTGTTGGGAAAGATTCTACTGAAAGACCTACTGAAAAATATGGACTGAAAAGTTTCAAGTGTAGCCATTTATTTGCAGATTCTGTTCCATTTTTCTCAATGATGGTCAAATATTAGTAGTTAAAGATGCACTATTTCGATAGTTTAGATTTATTTTCAGTACTTCATAGTGAAGGAGCTGTGGGAGCACAAGAACAGTGAGCGTCTAGCAGCGATTATCATAGACATATACATGTACGTATATATGACTATGGCGATTATAACCGTCGAGATTCTAAGTAACATGGAGACAAAACTTGTTTTGGTACTCCACCTAGATCATAAACCCTTGAATATAAAAACGACTCAGTGAAATCGGTTGAGCAATGTAAACGCTAAAGTGCTTTTTATGCAGAAAAACCGCACCTCAATCGTTTACTTGCGTTTGTTTACAGGCTTCCCCTCACCAATATTGCGGCGACGTTCGCACGTCGCAGCAACGAGCTGAAGCGGTCAATGGGGCGTCTGTGTAATTGCCAACTTCATAATTTTCTTATTTTAATATGTGGCCATAAAAAAAAATGTTTTTCTTATCATTATTGCGTTAACATATGAACAAACATTGAAAATGTGACAGTGGCGAGGTAATTTGCTAGGATAGTTTTAATTGTCGACTACGCCACCTAGGTAGTCACCCTAGGACATATATAGACTCAGTGTTACTTTAGTTCTAACAAGGCAAACACAAGTTCGTACCACTCTTAGGCCAGAGACATGGGTTCCATAAATACAGTTTATTAACAAGTATACAAACAGTAGTAAAAGGAGTACAGGGCAATTCTAGTACAGGCTGTTGCCTCTCACACAACAACCAAACAGAGTTATTTCCAGTATACACACATACACTAAACACACACAGTGGACACGTACAATGTTAGGCCAGTGGGCTATGACCCGAATATGAGCAGGTGAGATGGCCAAAGCCTTACGGAGATGGGCCAGTGGTCAGGACTCAAGGTGGAGCAGGGCAGTGGCTTACCGCAGCGAGCAGGACTTTCCAAGAGGGGGACAGGAGAGGCCCAGAAGACACACACCACACGTGCATAAAACCAGTAAGCACTGCACTCCAAAATAGGGCAACCGTATGCACACAGCAAGGAAAAGTGGGGGGGGGGGGGGCTCCACCACCTGGGGGTCAGCCTGTCGCTCAAGTGAAACCCACTGCACCTGTCCAGGGAGAGAGATAAAGGCACTGGGGTTAGCAAAACACTTGACAGTAAAGATGCAAGGAGAGGATTTAATAGTCTGGCTATCCTACTGAGGCTACTTAGCTTTGGCGGAGGACTTAGGACGGGGTGGACCTCCGACGGTCAGCGGGGAGTAGCCGGCTTTGTCACAGTACCCTGGGTTACCTTAGCTACATGCACACACCCACACAGAGGCACACGCACACACTTCAGCAAAGACACGGTTAGGCTAGTTAACAATCACTCAGAATTACCACCACCATAGTTAACATAGCAGCAGCACAAAACAACAAAACATGCAGGCCAAGCCGAGAGGGAAAAAGCAGCAGCCCACTGCACAGCCCATGCATCAAATCAAAAGAACCAACAAAACGATATCAGGCAGAGCAAGCGGAGATGGAAGGTAGCATACCCAGCCTAGCCCCATGCATGCAGGAAATCACTGAGAGATACACACCAAACATGAGCATGCCGGTCAATTTATAAACATGCATTTGACAGTAAACAGAACAGCAGCCCTTCCCGGGTGGAGGCAGTGGATGGCCCTCCGCTCAACGTGGCCGAGCTTGCAATGACTGCACACTCAGGGACAGCGAGTCATGGACGGAGCTAATGATAGAGAGGAGGATAGCATTGTTTATTCATAACTAATGCGCATTTAAAAATACAGAGCGGTGCTGGTAACTAACCTGCATATTAAAATACAGAGCGGTGCTGGTAACTAAACCCTGCATATTAAAATACCGAGCGGTAGTAGTAACTGAACCAGCCTACCTCCAGCTGATTCCCACCGAGCACCCGGCGTCAGAGCAACCGCTACACCGGCTTTGTCGCGACAATGAACCACTCGGGCTAAACAGAAAAGTGAACGAGCCTTTTTAGATACAATAAGAAGGTGCCGCAATGGACGAAGTGGCTTAACGCCAAAGTTGCTTACCTTCGGTAACAGCATTAGTCCAAGTAGTGCAATTTGCAATCCCACGCCACCATACAAACTGATGGGCACCCGGAAGCAAAACAAGGTTAGGAGGACGTGTCTCCCCGTGACCTGAGCTGGGCTATATATCAAAATACAAGCCCGCCCAGTAATCAGTGTTTCTTATTACAACCTGGGGGAATGGAACTGTGGAGGCGTAGCCCACTCTGCCACATTCTACCCTCCCCTTTTTGAGTCGTCGCCCCGACGACGACCGGTGAACCCATATTTCGACATTGGTTGACGCCAACCTCTGCTACCGGACTGGCTACCACTGCGCCCCAACGGTGAAGGTACCTACTCTCCATCATTGTTTGCAGCGGGCTTCGGGAGATGATGAACGTTCGAGTGCTGACCGGCCGTGGAACGCACAGTCGACGCAGGACCGTTGGGTGAGGCTAGGGGTTTCCACAGGGGTTTCAAGGGCAAGCAATGGTAGGCTCCCCTCCTGTAGGAAACAGTCCTCGGAAACCGTTGTATCTTCCAACGGTGCCGGCTCATGGCCCCATCGGGAGCAGATTGAGCTTGGGCCAACCAAGGAGACTGGGGGTGGGGTCCCGAACCATGAGCCAAAGGTCCTCCTCCCAGAAGGGTCAAACGGAGGTGTGTGACAGAGACTGTGGGGACGGTAAGCCTTGGTTTCTGAGCCGCAGAGGCAGAGGTGACTTGGGCCTTTAATAGATCACGGTGGACCGTCCGTGTCTTATGCACGTTGTCCAATGGGGCAATGGTGTAGACCACCCCTCTCCCAGAGGCGCTTTAAGCACCTGGTAGATTAGTGGACTCCAAAGGTCCTGGATTTTGTGCCTACCCCTAGCACTGTGGTCACGAAGGTAGACCCTTTGCCCCACCTGCCAAGTGCTTCATGGACCCGTTGGTCGTGCCGCTCTTTCCGACGGCCCGCCGCTGCATGCAATCGCTCTTGCGCCCCGCAAACGCCACTCTGAGCCTTGCCTGGTGCTCCACTACCCAGTCCTGCACCGTCCCTGGTACTGGTTCCTGGACCCGTCCCAGCAGAAAATCTATAGGGAGAGTGGGTTCCGTCCAAACATTAAAAAGAACGGAGACTCGCCTGTGACTTGGTGAGGGGTGGTGTTGTAACAGTAGACAACCTGTGGGAGGCAGCAAGTCAGTCGCGTTTACGCGTTACCGGCAAGGTGCGTAGGAGGTTGTGGAGGGTTCGGTTAAACCGCTCGCACTGCCCATTACCAGCGGGGTGATATGGGGTGGTGCGAGACTTCACCACGCCATACAGGGAGCAGAGCTGTTGTATCAGGTGCCTTCAAAGCACCTACCCTGATCAGCAATGAATGCGGCTAGGGACACCAAACCGGTAAAAACCATTCATTCAGGAGCACCCTGCGACTGTTGAAGCTCGCTGATCTCGTGTAGGGATAGCCTGGGTGTACTTACTAAACACATCAGTCATAACCAGTACGTTCTCCACCCCATTTTGTGCCGGCTCCAACTGGGTAAATCGATAGCCACAATCTCATTGGGGCCTAGATGCAAGCAGGTGACCCATGAAGCTGTGGGGGACCGTGCCAGAATCTTTAGCGACTTGGCACCGATCGGCATTCCCTACACCACTGTTTGACATCGGCAAATAGACCTGGCCAATAACAACGGCTGGCGCACTTAGTTCAGTGGTGCGCTCGACACCTTGGTGGCCATGGTCCTGATGCAGCTGTCTCAGAGTTTCTTGTCTAAGGGCTGCGGGCAGGAGAAGCTGTAAATCTTCCTCCCCCCCATCTGGACGGAACACCTGGCGATGTAATATCCCCTCTTTTTCCACCAACCTGTCCCAGTGGCGCAAAAACCCCAGAGCTGGTTTAGGGACCCGTCGTCGCCCTCAGCGGCTTAGGTGGAGCCTGTCTCCTCCAGAACCAGCAAGACCTCTTTCAAGAGGGGATCTGTCTCCTGCATGGAGCGGATGTCAGAGGGGGAGTGACCTGGAAAGACCGCCATCACTGACTGGGTTGCAGACACCACTGGGGCAGGTGGGGAGGCCTGCTGCAGGCAGACCGGGACCAGGGTTCCTGGGAGGGTGTGCTCACCTAGACTCGCACCAGACATATACTGCCTTGAGAGGGCATCCGCGTTCTGGTTGCTGCGACCAGAGCGGTATTTGATCTCGAAATCAAAGGCCGCCAGCTGGGCGGCCCACCGATGTTCAGTAGCCCCCAACTTGGCAGACTTGAGGTAGCTTAAGGGATTGTTATCGGTGAATACCACGCATTTGTGCCCCAGCAGATATTCTCTAAACTTTTCAGTCATGGCCCACTTGAGCCCAAGGAATTCCAGCTTCATGGAGCTGTAGTTGTCCATGTTGCGCTCGGTGGGCCGAAGACCCCGGCTAGCATAAGCAACAGGCCGGACCACTCCCTGCTGTTTCTGGGAGAGAACTGCTCCGAGACCGCAATGGCTGGCGTCAATCTCTAAGATGAATGGCAGAGAGAAATCAGCGTAGGCCAGAAGCGGTGCAGAGACCAGCCTTGCCTTCAGAGCCTCAAAGCTCTCTTCACACTGGGCTGTCCATGCAAAATCAATTGCCTGGCGGGATCCTCGTTTCAACTTTGTCCCTGAGAGGGCTGCCACTAGTTTGTGCAGTGGACTCGCCACTTTGCAAAAGCCCTCCACAAAGCGCCTGTAGTAACTGGCAAACCCGAGAAATGAGCGCAACTCTGAAATGTGGCAGGGCCGCTGCCACTTCGCCACTGCCTCGATTTTACCTGGGTCGGTAGACACTCCCTTATTGGAAATGACGTGTCCAAGGTAACCAACCTGTTGGCGGAAGAAAGCGCACTTTTCTAATTTGGCCTCAGCCCTTCTTTGTGGAGGCGACTGAGAACAACTTCCAACCCGTTGTAAATGCTGGGTGACAGAGGAAGAATAGACCACAATGTCATCTAGATACAGGAGCAAGGACTGGCACTGTTGGTCTCCGAACATTCGCTGCATCAAGCGTTGGAAGGTGCTTGGGGCGTTGCATAGCCCAAAGGGCATCCTGTTCCATTCAAAACAGACCAAATGGAGTACAGAAGGCCGTTTTGGGCCTAGACTGTTCAGATACGGGGACTTGATGGTAACCGCTGGCAAGGTCCAGAGTGGAAAACCACTGGGCCCCTGCAAGTGCATCCAAACTTTCCTCAATACGAGGTAGGGGAAAAGAGTCCTTACGTGTCCTACTGTTCAGCAGGCGGTAGTCTACGCACATGCGTAGACTACCATCTTTCTTTTTAGCAATGACAATGGGCGACGCGTAAGGGCTACTACTTTCCCTTACTACCTGCGACTCTAACAGCTGATTTATATGAGCTTTGACCGTCTCGTAATCCGAGGGTTGGTATACGCCGGTGCCTTTGCCGAACTGGGATGTCATCCAGTAGGGGGATGTCATGGGCTATTAAATTGGTGCAACCTAGGTCGCCATCATGAGCTGCGAAAACAGAGCTATACCGTTGTAACAGGCTTCTCGCCTCAGTCTGTTCTTGTCCGGACAAAGCCGACAAATCAACTGCGTCAAGCCTATCTGGCACCGAGCTGGTGCTTCCTGTGAGGAAAGCGTGGCAGTTATAGGCCGAACCTCTGAAACCCGGATGGCAAGCCTGATGACTTTCTGCATTACTTAAGGAGCCCATGCTAACCCGAGGGTAGAGAAGGACTTCAGTTACTCCTACATTAATAATGGGGACATAGGCCGTGCCTCTGGTGACTTGGACCCAAACCAAGGTTGACGCGAGTAGCCCTGCTGGCAACCCCGAGTCAGGAAGGCTCGAACAGCGCAGTCTGACCTGACAGCTGTTCTGAACAAGGTACTAGCAACGAACGTCATTGTACCCCCGCTATGCGGACCGCCCGTGGGCCTCTGACCCGGGCAGTCGCAATGTGTGTTCTGGGAGTCTCGGCTGCGGCCAGGTGGCACCGCTGTAAGGCCTCAATGACGAGACCTGGAGCTTGTGACACAGAGGGAGAATCAAATAAAGAAGGGCCATGTGCCCCAAAAAGTTCATGGTAGCACCGGCTAATCACATTCATCCCAAGGACCCCAGGGACGGTAGGTGGGCCTCCAGGAAGGTCCTTCACTATGAGGATACCGCAATGAGGCATGACCTTACCGCACAGAACCACCTCCAACTCCAAGTAGCCAATATAAGGAATCGCCAGACCATTGGCAGCCTTAAGCTGAAGCCAATGACATAATTTTAGACGTTCCTGGCCCCATGGTTCAAACTGTTGCAGGAAGAAACCCTCAGTCACAGTGGATACCATGGACCCGGTATCCAATAAGCAAGACACAGTAACCCCCCCCCATCAAGACATTAATGTTTGGACATGAGGACATAAGTGTAGATACCTCACGACCCTGTGAGCCTGTGGATACCCCAACTGAGCTGTGGCTCGGTAGCTCAGTGGGCTTTAGTTTTCCGGCTGATGGGAAGATTGGGACACTCTCGCTAGGTCTGAGGGCGGACCAGAGGTGGAACTAGCTCTGGAGCGAAAGGGAAACCGCTGCCCATCGCACTCCCTGGCGAAATGTCCTGGCTGCTGGCACCGTCGACATATCAAGGGACCATTGCGTGGGGCCCTGTTATATGATTGGGGGTTTCTGCATAGAGGTCACAGTCTGGGTGAGCTGGTTAAGCTGCGCCTGCTGTTGCTGCAACAGCTCTTTCAACTCTCCCCACTCGCCACCCCGTGGAGATACCGGAGAGGCTGGGCGAGAACGGCCCTGCACACCATACTGTAAGCCATAGGCCGTGGGAAGAGAGCAACTACGCGCCCTAGCCCCACCCGGAAATCCCTCTTGTTCCCATCTAATGGCCTCTCTACGCACTTCCAGCAAAGCAGCCAGTGGTTGACGGCGAATGAGCTGTTTTAGCTCTCTACGGAGGGCACTGTCCAAGACATGCTCCACGAATTGGTCACGAAGGAGGACTTCAGCATTAGGCACTCCACTGGGGGCACGCTGTTTGACCTGTTCCATCAACGCCATCAGGGCTAGGGAAAATTCTTGCAGTGTCTCCCCTTCCTGTTGCCGTCTAGAAAAGAAAGCTTGCTGGAGGGTCACATAAGACTGACTACACCCATACAACTCCTTTAAAATAGCCAAAACCTTAGTGGGATCTGATCGTTCGGCGCTTGAGCGATACTTAATCTCCTCCTTTGCCTCGCCGTCTAAATGGTCAAAAATAAAGAAGGCCTGATCTGCAGCGGAAAGATGGCGAGCACGCCCACAGGCCTGCACTTCCTCTATCCATTCTGCTATGTCAAGGCCTGTCTTACTATTGAACATTGGACATTTCCGATCGCGAGGAATGACCACAAGACGCTCAGTGACAGAGGGTGCAGCCCTGGGCTCAGGCTCAGGCGGGGGCTGAGACACAGACTCAGACGCGGACCCCCCAGGGGGAGAGCGTTCTTGACGAAGGCGCTCATTATCCGCCATAAGCTGTGCAACTAAATCCTTCAACTGTTGCACTTGCTCCTCCATGCTAACCCGGAAGGCTGCGCTACCACACGAAACAAACCAAATGGAGCCTACCTCTGCTCGTGATGGGCTGCTGTTCTGTTGCTGCCAATAAAGGAATTTGAGCCTGGGTGAAAATCACAAAAGAAATTATACATAAACAGCACCAATGAGGGAACTCACGTCTCTGCCTGTAGTGAGTGAAATCCTGCCGACTACGCCAAATGTGACAGTGGCGAGGTAATTTGCTAGGATAGTTTTAATTGTCGACTACGCCACCTAGGTAGTCACCCTAGGACATATATAGACTCAGTGTTACTTTAGTTCTAACAAGGCAAACACAAGTTCGTACCACTCTTAGGCCAGAGACATGGGTTCCATAAATACAGTTTATTAACAAGTATACAAACAGTAGTAAAAGGAGTACAGGGCAATTCTAGTACAGGCTGTTGCCTCTCACACAACAACCAAACAGAGTTATTTCCAGTATACACACATACACTAAACACACACAGTAGACACGTACAATGTTAGGCCAGTGGGCTATGACCCGAATATGAGCAGGTGAGATGGCCAAAGCCTTACGGAGATGGGCCAGTGGTCAGGACTCAAAGGTGGAGCAGGGCAGTGGCTTACCGCAGCGAGCAGGACTTTCCAAGAGGGGGACAGGAGAGGCCCAGAAGACACACACCACACGTGCATAAAACCAGTAAGCACTGCACTCCAAAATAGGGCAACCGTATGCACACAGCAAGGAAAAGTGAGGGGGGGGGGGCTCCACCACCTGGGGGTCAGCCTGTCGCTCAAGTGAAACCCACTGCACCTGTCCAGGGAGAGAGATAAAGGCACTGGGGTTAGCAAAACACTTGACAGTAAAGATGCAAGGAGAGGATTTAATAGTCTGGCTATCCTACTGAGGCTACTTAGCTTTGGCGGAGGGACTTAGGACGGGGTGGACCTCCGACGGTCAGCGGGGAGTAGCCGGCTTTGTCACAGTACCCTGGGTTACCTTAGCTACATGCACACACCCACACAGAGGCACACGCACACACTTCAGCAAAGACACGGTTAGGCTAGTTAACAATCACTCAGAATTACCACCACCATAGTTAACATAGCAGCAGCACAAAACAACAAAACATGCAGGCCAAGCCGAGAGGGAAAAAGCAGCAGCCCACTGCACAGCCCCATGCATCAAATCAAAAGAAACCAACAAAACGATATCAGGCAGAGCAAGCGGAGATGGAAGGTAGCATACCCAGCCTAGCCCCATGCATGCAGGAAATCACTGAGAGATACACACCAAACATGAGCATGCCGGTCAATTATAAACATGCATTTGACAGTAAAACAGAACAGCAGCCCTTCCCGGGTGGAGGCAGTGGATGGCCCTCCGCTCAACGTGCCGAGCTGCAATGACTGCACACTCAGGGACAGCGAGTCATGGACGGAGCTATGATAGAGAGGAGGATAGCATTGTTATTCATAACTAATGCGCATTTAAAAATACAGAGCGGTGCTGGTAACTAAACCTGCATATTAAAATACAGAGCGGTGCTGGTAACTAACCCTGCATATTAAAATACCGAGCGGTAGTAGTAACTGAACCAGCCTACCTCCAGCTGATTCCCACCGAGCACCCGGCGTCAGAGCAACCGCTACACCGGCTTTGTCGCGACAATGAACCACTCGGGCTAAACAGAAAAGTGAACGAGCCTTTTTAGATACAATAAGAAGGTGCCGCAATGGACGAAGTGGCTTAACGCCAAAGTTGCTTACCTTCGGTAACAGCATTAGTCCAAGTAGTGCAATTTGCAATCCCACGCCACCATACAAACTGATGGGCACCCGGAAGCAAAACAAGGTTAGGAGGACGTGTCTCCCCGTGACCTGAGCTGGGCTATATATCAAAATACAAGCCCGCCCAGTAATCAGTGTTTCTTATTACACCTGGGGGAATGGACTGTGGAGGCGTAGCCCACTCTGCCACAAAAAGAAAGTTAACACTTGATTTATCTTCTGAAAGTACATTAAAGAACCACTTAAAGCCACATAAGCACTGGACTATGCCACTACATGCACTTTGTTTTAATCTTACTATTTGTCACAACCTCTGCTGCACACTCCTCTGTTCCTGTTCCTGCTCTTGCTCCATATGCTACTCCAGTCCGTTCATCCTCTCCTGTGTTTTAGTATTTCCCTCACTTCTTAGTTTTCCCTCCATGTTTGGGTTCTCACCTGTAGCCAATGTGTTAATTGAATTTAGTTCTCACCTGTAACCAATGTGATAATTGAGTTTAGTTCTCACCTGTATCCTATGTGTTCATTAAGTTTAGTTCTCACCTGTAGCCAATGTATTCACTGAGCTCCTATGTAAGCCTTGGGCTTTTTCCTTTGTCTTTGTGTGTAATTGTTTGTGATCAGCAAGATGTGCTGTTCTCCAGTCCTGTGATCGCTGCCTTGTTTGCCCATCGTAGCACTTTGATTTATATCAGTAAAACACGCCTTGAGCGTTTGCATCCTATTTCTTTGTTTCGTCTCCAGTCTGTGACAGAATTACACACCAAAAGCATGGATGCAGCAAGATTTCGTGAAGCCATCACCGCTCAGGGTCAGCTACTAAGCCAACAGCGTGACCAACTGAACCAGATGACTACTACCATCCAAGAGTTGTCTGCTCGCCCACCACCTCTGCCTCAGCCTGCGCCTCAGCGAGATGGTTCCCTGGTGAAACCTGAGAGGTTTGATGGAAGCCCAAATGCCTGTAGAGGTTTCATACTTCAGTGCTCTTTGCACATGGTTCAGAATCCACGTAATTTTCAATCTGAAGAATCTAAGGTAGCTTTTATCATTTCTCTTCTCACTGGAAGAGCTTTAGAGTGGGCTACTGCGGTATGGGAACAAGGTGGAGATGACATCAAGGATCTTGCCTCATTCGAAGCACTTTTCAAGGCTGTGTTTGAGCATCCAGCTGAGGGATTGGAGGTCGGGGAGCAGCTACTGAAGCTTTGTCAGGGAGACCGTACAGTAGCTGATTATTCTCTGTCTTTCAGGATCCTTGCAGCCAGAAGTGGTTGGAATGAGCAATCCCTCCTTACCGTCTACCGACGTGGTCTGAGACCTGAGATTCAGTCTGAGCTAGCCTGTCGAGATGACGACTTAACTCTGGACCAGCTAGGGGCATTAGCCATCCGTCTGGACAATCTCCTTCGAACAAGAGGACTTCCAAGACATCGTTCATACGTCAAATGTGAGCCACTTCAGGCCCCGCAAACCTATGAGCCGATGGAAATAGGCCACACACGCCTGACCCCCGAGGAGAGGGAGCACCGGAGGCGTAACGGCCTATGTTTGTACTGTGGAGAGTCTGGTCACCTAATAGCAACCTGTAACCGCCGTCCTCAACACCAGGAGTCACAACGGTCCGCCGGGGTAAGCAGAGATTCCATTAATAGAATGCCTGAACTATTCAATATAAGAGTAACTTTAAGATGGGGAGCTGGTCACTACTCTGGTTTTGCCATGATTGATTCTGGTGCTGCGGGTAATTTCATTGCGGAAGATTTTGTACATACTTTGAAGATTCCAAAAACTCAATGTACTCCTCCTTTACGGGTGAATGCAATTGATGGTCGACCACTGGGCTCAGGACGTGTGACTGAGAAGACGCAGGTTTTACAACTCACCATTGATCACATTCACGAGGAAACCCTGAGTTTTTTTTTTTGTTATTAACTCACCTGTCCATCCCATAGTACTAGGTTTGCCATGGCTTCGCCAGCATGATCCTCATATCTCCTGGTCTAACAGCAGGGTGCTTGCCTGGTCCCCAGCCTGTCAGGATCGGTGTCTGCAGGTGCAGTGTGCTTCTACGTCTATTGAAAGTCCAGAGGTAGGTGAAGTCAATATCCCACCTGAATACCAAGATCTATCTGAAGTTTTCAGTAAGGCGAGAGCCACACAGCTGCCACCTCATCGGCCATGGGACTGCTCAATTGACCTCCTGCCAGGGGCACCGCTACCACGTTCCCGGATCTATCCCCTATCCAACAAGGAGACCGCCTCCATGCAGGAGTATGTGGATGAAGCTCTGAGGCAGGGTTTCATTCGTCCATCCACATCCCCGGTGTCAGCAGGATTCTTCTTTGTTGAAAAGAAAGATGGTGGTTTGCGCCCTTGTATAGATTACAGGGCTCTTAATAACATAACCATAAAGTACCGTTACCCACTTCCATTAGTCCCTTCAGCACTGGAACAACTTCGTGGGGCCCGATACTTCACCAAGCTGGATTTGCAAAGCGCATACAACCTGGTGAGGATCCGGGAAGGAGATGAATGGAAGACAGCATTCTCCACTACTACTGGTCACTATGAATACCTTGTTTTACCGTATGGGTTAGCCAATGCTCCTTCTGTGTTCCAGTCGTTTGTGAATGAGGTTCTCAGAGACATGCTCCACAGGTTTGTTGTTGTATATATTGATGACATTCTTATATACTCAGACAATGTTCAGGATCATGTAAAACATGTGAAGGCTGTACTTAACAGACTGCTGGAGAATGACCTCTTTGTCAAGGCTGAGAAATGTCTCTTCCATCAGTCTTCCATCTCATTCCTAGGCTACGTGTTGAATTCACAGGGAGTGCAGATGGATGAGGAAAAGGTGCGAGCTGTTCTGAACTGGCCGAGGCCCAAGACTACAAAGGAACTTCAGAGATTTCTTGGCTTTTCTAATTTTTACCGCAGGTTTATTAGGAATTTCAGTTCTGTAGCGGCTCCTCTGACTTCTCTCCTGAAAGGATCTCCTCGTCTTTTTTCCTGGTCACCTGAAGCAGAGGAGGCATTCAGGACTCTCAAAACAAGGTTCACATCGTCCCCTCTACTGAAGCATCCTGACCCTGCGCTTCCTTTCGTTGTAGAGGTGGATGCCTCAGACGTGGGGGTAGGAGGCGTCCTGTCAACGTCAAGGTAATCCTGCTAAACTTTTCCCATGTGCTTACTTCTCCAGGAAGCTGTCCCAGGCTGAGAGAAATTACGATGTGGGTAATAGGGAACTGCTGGCCATCAAGCTTGCCCTGGAGGAGTGGCGTCACTGGCTGGAGGGGGCGCAACAGCCTTTTGTGATATTTACAGATCACAAGAATTTGGAATATATCCGCACAGCCAAACGGCTCAACCCCCGACAAGCCAGGTGGGCCCTATTCCTCACTCGTTTCCAATTCACCATCTCATATCGTCCTGGTTCAAAAAACATCAAGGCCGACTCACTCTCTCGCATGTTTGAAGCAATACCACGTCCTGACACCCCAGAACCCATTGTCTCATCCACCTGTATTGTAGCTCCCATTCGGTGGGATCTGGAGAGAGAGATCCTGGAGGCTTCAGCTCAGGACCCTCAACCACCTGAATGCCCTCCGAACAGGGTCTACGTGCCTAATTCTTTGTGCAGTCGTCTCATTACCTGGGCGCACACATCTCTTGGCACGGGTCACCCTGGCACCACTCGCACACAACAGCTGCTATCCTCTCAGTATTGGTGGCCTACCCTAAACAAGGATGTCCAGTCTCATGTTCAGTCTTGTAGTGTTTGTGCTCAATCAAAGGTTCCCCGACACCTACCTGCAGGCACCCTGGAGCCACTGCCTCTACCTCAACGCCCGTGGACCCATCTGTCCATAGATTTTGTCACTGACCTGCCTCCATCTGAAGGTAATACCACAATTTTTGTTATAGTGGACAGATTTTCAAAGGGTTGCTGTCTTGTTCCTCTGCCGGGTATCCCCACAGCTCTCCAGACTGCCGAGGCCATATTCCACAATGTCTTCCGACGTTTTGGCCTCCCTGAAGACATCGTCTCTGACCGGGGCACTCAGTTCACCTCACAGGTGTGGCGGTCCTTCATGGAAAGGCTGGGGGTCACAGTGAGTCTGACCTCAGGTCATCACCCGCAGTCTAATGGTCAGGTGGAGAGGTTAAACCAGGAACTCGGGCAGTACCTCCGAAGCTACTGTGGGGACCGGCAGGGTGATTGGTGTAGATTTCTCCCTTGGGCAGAATACGCTCAAAACTCACTCAAGCACTCCTCTTCCGGTTTGACACCATTTCAATGCTTTTTGGGTTTTCAACCACCACTTTTCCCTTGGAATCCAAGCAGTACTGAGGTTCCAGCAGTGGAGGAGTGGTATACTCGTAGCAATGATGTCTGGTCTTCAGCTAACGTTCATCTCCAGAGGGCAATCAAGAGGCATAAGGAGGCAGCGGACCGCCATCGCCGAGAGGCTCCAACCTACCATCCAGGCCAGAGAGTGTGGTTATCCACAAAGGACATCAATCTCCGCCAGCCATGCAGAAAACTCGGGCCGCGCTTCATAGGACCATTCAAGATCCTAAAACAAATCAACAGGGTAACATATCGCCTGCAATTACCATCACAGTTCAAAGTCTCACCCTCATTTCATGTCTCCCTCATTAGGCCGGTGGTTCCAGGTCCACTGCAGGAGGCGGAGCCCCTGGACACTCCACCTCCAGTCCTTAATGTTGACGGAGAACCTGCATATGCTGTGAGAGCACTGCTGAACTCGAGATGGAGAGCTGGCCGACTCCAATACCTCGTCGATTGGGAAGGGTATGGCCCAGAGGAGCGATCTTGGGTGGCGTCTAATGACATCCTGGACCCCATGCTCAAAGCAGAATTCCACCGGAGATGCCCTGACCGTCCTGCTCCACGCACCCGAGGTCGTCCTCCTGGTCAGCATTCTAGAGCATCTGGAGATGCTCGTCAGAGGGGGGATTCTGTCACAACCTCTGCTGCACACTCCTCTGTTCCTGTTCCTGCTCTTGCTCCATATGCTACTCCAGTCCGTTCATCCTCTCCTGTGTTTTAGTATTTCCCTCACTTCTTAGTTTTCCCTCCATGTTTGGGTTCTCACCTGTAGCCAATGTGTTAATTGAATTTAGTTCTCACCTGTAACCAATGTGATAATTGAGTTTAGTTCTCACCTGTATCCTATGTGTTCATTAAGTTTAGTTCTCACCTGTAGCCAATGTATTCACTGAGCTCCTATGTAAGCCTTGGGCTTTTTCCTTTGTCTTTGTGTGTAATTGTTTGTGATCAGCAAGATGTGCTGTTCTCCAGTCCTGTGATCGCTGCCTTGTTTGCCCATCGTGGCACTTTGATTTATATCAGTAAAACACGCCTTGAGCGTTTGCATCCTATTTCTTTGTTTCGTCTCCAGTCTGTGACACTATTTAAAGATTCAATGGAAACTTTCAGTACAAAGTAGGCATATACTGGACACTATTGCTTAGGCCAATAGCCTATTGAGGCAGTATTGATTCTGCACCTTAGTGTTCTTTAGGGTCAATAAATAAATGATCATACTGTATAGCCTATGTCTGTCGCCACCGCTGAAGTGTCCTCTTTTTCACAAACTCAAATCTGGTCACCCTACGTATAATAAACCGTGATATATACCGTAACCGTGATATAAAATTACAAATACCGTGATAGAAGATTTTGGCCATATCGCCCACCCCTATTACGGCTAGGGCTGCACGATTAATTGAATTTTAATCGCGATCACGATTTTGGCTGCCACAATTAAATGAGGATGATCGTCTGCGATTAAAATGTGTGCTCGAAAACCGTTATTCTGTCTCTTCCGGGTTTATAAGATACCTTGAAATCGACCCAGTGACGGCCATTTTTCAAGGTAGCATTGATGCAGCCTTGAAGCTGCCTATTATCCATACAACTGTGCGCCAGCTCCCTCCGGCAACTGCAAATTGTAAATAAAGATGGCGGACCAAACTCCGCTGACAGCTGTAAAGTTACAGAGAAATAGACACTGTACCATCCGATAACACCGTTATTGTAACCAGCAATAATGGTTAATGTTTTAATGTAATTTATTCCATGATCAGGGTGTTTTCACTGCTTTCAACACTGCTAGCTACAACAGTAAGCAAGCAAAGGCTTCTTGCTAGCGCAGGAATCTTCTGAGGCAGTCAGCGGAGCTCTAGAATCTTAGCTAGATCAGCTAGCTAGCAGCTAAACAATACAATGTAATAACGAGAGGACAAGCTACGTTCGCAATTACAAGGGCTAACTGTAAGAATGATGAACAAATTCAATAAAATTATCTTTGTGACTGAAATTACTGTTGTTTACTGTGTAGTGCTCAACACTTCAAACTAGCAGCAAGCTTAAAGCTAGCTAGGAGCTATGTTACCTACTGGCAGATCAACGTCAACTGTTGAACACGGGGGCGTGGCCGGAGCGAGATCAGTGCAGACGTGACAGTGGTTTCAGTGGTTTTGTTTTTTAATTAATGTTTGTTCATCATTGCGATCGTTGTTGTGTTTATTTGAAAGAATGCAGGCCAAAATACAGGGGAATTTGGCCAATTTTTATGCGCAAAATGATATTTCCGTCTAAAAGAATGAATAATCTAGTAAATAATCGTGATCTCAATATTGATCAAAATAATCGCGATTATAATTTTGCCCATAATCGTGCAGCCTTAATTACGGCTATAACATGAAGGTGGATCTGTCCCTTTAACTCCGTGCTGCGTTACGGTGAACATTCCATTTATCCGTTAACAACGGTAACCATTTGAAATAGCGGAATAACTAAATGATGTAAATAGGGATGAGAATTTTTAAGATTTTAACGATTCCGATGCCTTATCGATTCCTGCTTATCGATTCGATTCCTTATCGATTCTTTTATCGATTCTTATTGGGCAAGGGGTGAAAAAAAGAGCACAAACGGGTTTATTTACATTAATTTTCTTTTATATAATTTTCTATAATGCTGCACACACCATATACAGTATGTATACATACACATTTAAAAAAAATTTAATAACCAAAAACATTTATACATATTCCTCTTGAACTTAAAATAAAACTTACAGAACTTAAATAAAATGTATTCTGTTTAATTTAAACATGTTCCTAGAAATTAACCTACCGAAAATCTGGGGCATCTACCGTAGTAAAAGGGTGCAAACCTTTCACCACAAACTTAGAAAAACTGCCTCGAAAGGATGGGCTAGAGGTGTACAAGACGTGCTAGCTGTAGCATGTGACCCAGACAGACTACCAGCCTCTGAACCGGTCTGACTCTGAACGTCATCAGCTAAATTGGATGGAAATGGAGATTATGTATATAGTGAAAGCTGGTTTACACAATGAAACAAATGGCACTAACAAAATCGCTGAATTTGCTGAGCTGACATAAAGCCACATTAAGAGGGGAGGCAAACACTACCTCTGCCTCAATGTAGGGGGCTGAAAATGGAAGATTCTATAGCTAAGCTAGCGTAGCTATATGCTAAGTTTAATAATGGATTAAAAGACGATATGCTCAGTTTAATAATGGGTTAACACGATAACGCGAACGTTTGCTGATAACACACGCCCTCCGATAATTAACACCGTTACGATCAAACATTTCTCAAAACTGGACTTTCAATCCAAACGTGAAGTGATCAATAATGGGAGACCAATGCCGGAGCTAAAACGTATGCTTCAAATGAAGGGACAGAAGATAACTTGATCGACTACACACAATAAAGGCAAATGGCTTCACACAGTGAGTGGTTGTGATCACTTTTGAGTTTACCTTGGACAGAAAGAGATGAAGCGCCGACGTTAGCTGAGCTGCTGCATGCATCGAAGACATTCCTGTAATTTAATTCCATGCTGTGTGTTCAAATGCTTATTCATATTTGTTGTATTTCCTCCCTTCGACGAAATAGACTTTTTACACAGGTTACAAGTGGCGTAGGTGTCATTTTTGTCGTGTGAAATAGAGCCAAACTTTAGAACGCTTCTGCCTAGTTGCCATGTTTGCTGCAGTCTGAAGAAGAAACTAAAAAAGTTTGCGCATGCGCAACGCCACAGAGGACCGATAGCAGAACCGTTAAAGAATTTGGCTGACGATTCCAAACAATCGGTTCACTAGGAACCGGTTCTAAAAAAGAACCGGTTCTCGATTCTCATCCCTAGATGTAAACAATAATAATAAAACAGTGAATGATTAAAACCCTACATGAACTAATATCTATACCATATACTGTTGACATGAAACAGACTAACCGCTGGTTGATAGCGGCAGCCTTTTGAAAAGTGCGAACTCTGCTAGATTATAGATACAAGATTACCATTCCCCTGCCATTCTGTGATCGGCAATCGACCGATCATGATTTTGGTGATCGGTAATCGGCCCTAAAAATGCTGATCGGAGCATCTCTAGCTAGGGCCATAGATGTCTGGCTAACATCAATTAGAGTCTCCGCTGTAAAGAACACATGATTTAATGTTTGGCCATCCGTGGACATTAACTTATAAAAGTATGCACAGGTATTTTAATGGGTTACTTGCTATGTGTTTATAATCAATAATGTGCACACAATATTTGTATTGTGTGTAATCCCGCACTGAACTCGAACCCGCATCCGGAGGTACCGGTATTAGGCTTGCTAATAATTATGCTACAATCCCTGGGTTCTTCATTTGATTTTTCACTCCAGAATTCTGTTATTGCTGGCCTCTAACTGACAGAGATGCATCCCACTTCGTTTTAGCATATTTTAACATTTTAGTTTTAAAGTACTACAAAATCCTAGTAACCATTTTTTTTCTTTTTGCATTTGTTTTCATTGTAATAGCATAGGCTGAATGCAATAGTACAGTGACAGGCAGGATGGCCTGTGTAGAATTCCATCTATGTCCCCAGGACTTTTCAAACCAATCTAACGCCCATGCCCCTACAGACAAACTGCTGTTGATGCTTTTCAATGTAGATGTTGCTTAGCAACAGGTCTTATGTATTGTGAACTGATCACTAGCGTAGCCACGGGTGTGCCTCGATGTGCCTGTGTCATCTAAAGCTGGCGCACCCAGCATAATTATAAAAAAGTGTATGAGTTAACTGTAAATTAAAATAAATGTATTAGCATTAGTATATAGAACAGTATTAGCAAAGAGGACCTATTAGAAAACTATAGTCTTATAGTCTGCACAATATATCACATTGACTGATAACAGTTGTGATATAATGTTGTTGGGGGAATAATTTCAGCATTAATTTAAGAAATAATGTTCCAGCTCGCCTCTGCCTCCTTATTACTATCACATGATGCTAAGCACAAACCCAGTACAAAACCAGTACCCTGCTATTGATACAATGTATAAAACTGATAATACTCTGAATAGTGTCTTAATGGTTTTGTTCTTTCACACAATATGCACCACAGGCCCACCTAAATTAATATTTCTGGCTACGCTACTGGAAATGTTAATGTTAATGTTCAGAGATGCATTGCCCACTGGATCTGTGCAAATCTGTCAGGGAATTTTTCACCCTTTACCAGGACTGTATTAACCTCAGAATTAAGACTCACACAACCAAGAATATAATAAATAATTGACTTTTACTCTGGCAAAGAGGAGTGCAGTGGTTTCAGACCGCTGTTCCACTTACACTCCTACAAGAGGAGTGCAGTGGTTGCAGACCGCTCGTCAACCCATCACTGCCTCTCTGGTAAAATGCCTGACCCTTTATTCAAGAAAATGTACACAGAAATCAAACATGACACTCCCATGGTTGTACCATCTCGTCTTTGGTTCCCAGAGATAAGAATGTTTACCTAAAACCCCCAAACCCAAACTCTGGGTCTTACAACAATAAATCAGTCTTAACCTAAACATTTCATGACACCTCTGAGTTCCAAATCTCTCTTTCTCACAGATTCAAAATTCCTCTCACAGAACAAAGGAACATCTGAGACTTCCATTTACCAAACTACATCACATATCATGATAATAATTATATAGCATATTTCTTTCACAAAATCATATATTTCTTGTGCCTCCCATCAAACTCCTGTCCTCCACACTAAAACAGACTGACATAGAAAAAAAACTTTGCACTGAAAAAGGAAAATGAAAAGTTTGTCATTGTCAGTATAAACAGAAAAAACATTAATTTCAATACAGGTGTTTCAATGGCAATTTTATTTAGCCAAAAATGTCTTTAATACAAATTCCATTCAAAAATCCAAAAACCACTTCATAGGCAGGATTGCTGATGTTTAAGTGTGTTGCGTTTTGTGTTACTTTTGGAATAAAACATATTAAATCTAAATTGGCTTGCCCTTATATTATTGATGAATGTCTCTGAATCAACACTGCACATTACTAGTCCACCTACAGTCTTCTAATGGGTTTCATTGCCATACAAACCGTGTCTGTAATTATGTGTTTTCCGCCCTCATATCCTGTTCTTTTTTTTCACCAGGCCACTTATGAAGACTCTTGTCCATCATGCCATCATATCTGCCATTTTTTCCAGAGCAATGCCATTCACTTCCAACCATTCAAGGTGCAGGAGTGGACTGATGATGGATGAGAAAGAAGGGGAGGTGGCAGCCAGCAAGTGTAAATTGCATTCTGAGGGCTAGCTCACCTCTGCAGGAAAGAGAGGGAGCACAGTGGAGGGGGAGCACAGTGGAGACTGAACTTGGATCTGTGCAGTGGTGGGATCTCGCCAAGCTCAGTAAGCCACAGCAGGAGGTCATGTCAAGTGACATTTAATCTTATTCTCTTCAAGTTCAACAAGAAATGGAATTCTCAAGGCTGCCAATAACAAAACGGAGCGAAATCAAACTGGTGGGACTCATTTTATTCAGCATAATGAATGGGCTTTTTCAGTTGTTCTTTGCATCATTTAAAGGTACTGTCTGTGATTCTGGTAAAAGGGTGTTGATATTAGAGCTCAACAGCCACGGACTTTAGGCCCCTCCCTTATGTGCTCCTGAAGCGACATGTTGATTAGCCGGAATAGTGTATGGCTCAGACCGAACCAAAGCTAGAACTGTGTATGAACACTGGAATCTTTTGAGCACACACACTGGATGAGTAGCTAGAGGAATGTGAGGAGAATTTTGCAAAATTCAGCGAAAAGTGTAATGGATTATAAACAAGAACTGCACCTTTAAATTGAGAAAAATATTGACAGAACAGACATCTAGAGGACCTTGAGGACCAATTCACTGAATTTGACAAACTGTGTATAGGATTCGAATTTGCGGACTGCACCTTTTAGCCGCGTCTGTTTAGGGAATCTCATATTTTGTTCCACTTCATTTGGGCCAGTCCAGTGCTAGAAAGCAACCTCATGCAGCCATGTGATGTATTTTACATAAGCTCATTAAAAAAGTAGCTTGGGATGCCTTTCATGTTTAGGAAATAAGTATTACTACTGGGGCAGAATATTTTGTCTGGAGTGCTTTGTAGACATTAAAGTTGCTATTCCCCTGAGATGCATGCTGTCAAGGTTAGGGCGAAAAGCTGTGGACATCAATACAGCACAAACATTAGATGCTGTGTTGTGATGAAAAAAAAACAAAAAAAGATTTTTTTTGGCAAGGATATCAAATGCCTCGAGCAATGTCATCCCCACTGCTTGGTTGTCGCATCGATGTCCGCTACTAGTGCTGCAGATATTAGGGGGGGAATGTTGGTGGATAACACTCAGGATGACTAAAGTACAGCATGTGTTACTGCAGGCTTTGGTAGGGATACTACATTGTGCTAAACATAAAAACTATGTGGGTTAGATGGGGGAAAGTTTGATTCACAATGTCTTGCACCATTGCATTTGGTAATGTATAAACAGGAAAATAAAATGGTATTGATGATGGTCCATGAAGAGTTTTTGATTTGTTTTGTTTTTCCAAGATCTGTATCAGCTGACCTTCGTGGCTGAGACTAAGTGATAAACCCTGATATTACAGCTGGTACATGTGACCTCAAGCTCTTTGCAACCCCTCTATAAGCAAAGAAGACAGAACGAAAGCCTGAATGTATGGGTTCCAAATGGTGACCTATTTAAATGTCTTCTAATATATGGAATTGCTTCAATGTCACTATACAAATGCTAAGAATTATATGAAACAATGTGATGTGTGTCAGTTATTTGTAATGTTGTGAGTTGAGGCTCAGCCAGTGTTTGGTTTTGACATAGTGGAGCCCACGGTCACAGATATGATATGCACTGATGTGTTGCCGAACTGACACCAGCAAAGGAACAAAAACAAGTCCCTGAAATAGCAACAAATGGCTTCCTTTCACAAGTCACATACCGTAGCCTATGTATTGCATTGGCCACATCTGAGTAGTTCTTCATTCTGTTTGCTGAAATCTGGTGAGGATATAAGGATCATTATGCACAATGTAAAATTACTTTGTACTTTGTCTCTGCCCTCCAAGTGTTTGTCACAAATACTGATCTACTCTAGAGATATACTAACAAGCCAGGACACATGGCAAATATCTAACAGGATTACCACTATGAATTCACTGCTTCTATTTACTGTTATAAGTACCCGATTCATGTTTTTGCTTTCCAAAAATATAAAAGTCTACCTATTCTGGTAGTTACATTGGCCAGTCAAGTGATCAAAAATAACTGAAAAGTGATCAACTCCCTCCCCATCCACAGTACGTTTGCAGAGGAGTGAGACCCCTCTGTTAATTATAATGACTGTTATAAAACAATTGGGTTCTATTGAATTATTTAGCTGTTTCTGATTGGACAAGAGACGTTCCATGAGTTGGAATATCCCAGGACATCCCAACTCGGACTTTTCACAGCTAATAATAAATCACTCCGCGATGAAACATTCTATAGCACGTTGATACAATTAAGCGATAACCGTTAATTCAAAGTTCTTATAATTCCAAAAGACGTTGACAATGGAATATAGTACTCGTGCGAGTGGGGTAGGTAAGGGATATTCCCACGGGTGTTGTTGCCTGCGCTCGGCCTCCGGCTCCGGCCTCGTGGCTACGGCCGAACACCACCCGTGGGAATATCCCTTACCTACCCCACTCGCACTATATTGCTTAATTGATTATAAGTGACAGCATCGCTCATTTATAGTAGGCAACACACTGAGTCCTTCTGCCTCGTTTGACAAGAAATGCTTACATGCACTCTTACATTTAGAATATGCTTTTAGGCAAATTATATTGTGACATTATGGTGCTGCTGGTCCTGTAACTTACATATCATATCAATAGGGTGCTTGTATTATGCAGATATGCAAAATGTGAAGAGCAACATGTAGCACCCCCATGCCCCTACGATGGGCATGCCACTTTAAATTAACTACATTTTAACTTGGGGCGCTCCCTAAGTTCTTTGAACTTTTTAATACACTATATGTGTGTTCACCTATATGGTTTTGTTGTGTTAAATTAATTTACTATTTTTAAACTAGCTCTTGAAAGCAATCCTTAATTAAACTAAATTACTAGTATAGTAAATGCAATTAAATCAAGATTCTTCCCTTTTTTTGTAAAAAAAAGTAGAAAATGTTTACAAAGTTCTAAAATCTTTCTCTCTTACCCTTGAAATAAAATGACCTTTGTTCACTCAAATCAATGAATTTCAAAAGAAATAAGGCACCTATTGCACCTTTAAACTCAAATGCACAAACCTAGGGTGGGTCACATTTAAAGATAGCCAAAAGATAGGTAGCCTTTAGATCTAGCAACTCAGGCTACTACACCAACTCAAAAAGATTACCAAAATGGCAAATATGGGCAAATTAAAATATTCAAATGCATATATAACACATATATAAATACAAATAGAACACAGTCAAATATATCAGTCAAACAGTGAAATAGAACATTCAAATATAAATGTCCTATGCTATGCTGGCATAACCTAACATTACCCCCAACATTGCAGGCCCGTTGCTTGGGTGCAGTGTGACCATACACTTAACGGCCGCTTTGCTCGTAAGCAAACAAAAAGGCGAACCATTTACCTTGGGGCGTTGGAAAATTGGAAAGGAAGAGAGTGGAGTGTCCTGTCTGTGAAAGCGTGGTTGGAGCCCCGTTCCTTGTGTCGACCTGTTCGCGCTGGCGTCACTCCTTTCTGTCCATCCGTCTTGTCCAAACGAACGGCAGATAAATCCTCCTCTGTCTCGGCAACTAATCAAAGTCGTCAAAGTCCCGTGTGTACCCAGGACGATGGTGACTGTGTCTGGCTCGAGCAATATGAGCTAAAATTGCGCCCAGGCTAGGCGTCACGAGGCAGGCTACTCACATACTTTAAACTCAATAAACTGTCCAAGAACACAATCACTGATGTCTTAGTTATCTGTCTGACAACTTAAATCCGTTAAAATCTTGTCCTATATCCTAGACATTTATAATAACAGTGTAGTTGTAAAGTTATGAACAGAGAGCTCAGACTAGCCTCCGAACCTTCTCTCTTCTTCTCCTCTCATCCCTCCAGCTGCCGTTAACACAGGTTGTGGTTCAAAGGTCACATTATCATAACAACCAATACAGTTACAGAAAGGAAGTATTCAAATGAAAATAAAATACATTTTGGCATAGTGTATTGAAAACATAAACCCATTGTTAAGTATTACATGCATGTTGATTTTGTTTTACAAACATTGAGTATTCTGTCTATCATGAGTATTCAGTTTGAACCACACAGACAAGAATGCATAGGCTATTAACATTGGCTCCAATGACAAGCAATGCTGAGAGTTTACTATAGCTGGATTTCCATCCAATATATTCCATTCACATATTGTAAGCGCATTCACAAAAAACGGCTAAAGAAAATGCGTGTCAGTGTGTGTTTCCATCTGCTGTGTTATGTAAATTAATCAAAGAAGGCCTTGTGGGCATGGCAACTTTAACGGGAACACCTGCTTAAATTGCAACAAATGCAAATGCGAATAAACTAGTTTCCATAAACTTTAATCGCATTAAACCCTTATGCGAATCGGAAGTTAACCCACCACCCTCTAGTTAATCACCTTCTTATTTGGTTTAGAAGATTTAAAGCGTTTCCAGTCAGGATTTCTTATTCGAATGGTCAAAATATGCATTCATGATGGAAACCCATGTCATTATAAAACAGATGTTTATTAACTCGTCAAGATAGTATATAAATGTATCAGGGGCACAGAATAGAAAAAGAAAAGGAATTTGATTCAGACTAGGTAACTGTTAGCTAGGTTTGCACTGGGTCTTGTTGGCATAATGAAGGTTTTGGTCAAACTGTTTTCCACGTTATGACATTTATTCTGCTAGCGAGCTTCCCTCAAACAGAATGTCTGTTTTTCTGTATTTTCAGCCTTGGTTTGGTATAACAAGCTTGCCTGAAACTTTCATGGATCAGGAATGTCATAGTGGGCATACATAAATGTATATTAGGTAAGAGATATTAAGGTGAATTAAATTGAGAAGTTGTTAAATAATGGTTGGTTCATGATTTCAGTAAGTGGTGAAAAGATTAGACTAGACTACTTACATATTCTCAATATTAATGTTGCATACTCCTCAATAAATATGTGAATGCACCCCTGATCCTATACATGCTCAGGGAGGGATTTGAATTGAAAAAAAATAAATAAAAAATTCTCACATCTCCCATGAGTCGATTTTGTTGATTTTGAGGAACTTGAGTGAAAAGTTTAAACCAAACATGTCTCTGTTCTATTTTCCTGTAATATTGTTTTTGTCTCCAACTGTGAACACAAAGTTACTTGGAATAATTTGTATTATGTCTACAAATGATTTATATATAAGAGGTCCTTGGTGTTGTCTGTTGTATGCTCCATCATATGAGCCAGAGAAGCAACACATGTTTGAGGGACCCCATGGAGCATTCATCATGTGTCAGAGTGTCTATCGTCCGGCCCACCAGAGGAGAGGCAGGCATATCACTGACAAACAGAAGCGGACTGAATACTCTCTCCCATGATTCACAGGCGTTTACGGAAGTGTGAGGTGATTGCATTGTTAATATCGTGGGCCAGATTGGAAATTCATATGGTTAGCCCATCCATCCTCCTGTCTCTCTGCACCCGTGACCTTTCTCCATCAAAGCCCCTTTTGTGCAAAGGCATCCATCCCGAGGAGCAAATTTATTACTAGCCCAGTAGCCCGACATTTGGACTTGGTCAAGTGTAAACCCTTATTCTAAGGCTGGTACTGGTGCTATATCATTTCAAGCTTGAATGTATTCCTGCTTATTTCCCATTTCTACACCACCACCGCCACCACCACCCCCATGGGGCCTCTGATGGGGCAGTGCTGATCCATTGCATGTACGGTATGCAGACAGCAGTCATGCATGACATTACTCTGCATACAGTTTTATCAGCCTTCTCTCCCTGGGGGGTCGCGGGGAACAAGGCTCAGATGAAGAACTTCCCCGTAGGCCAAGGCTTTGCCGTATATATATGCATGTCAAAGGGAGCAGTATCCTTTCCCCATTATTCCGATTAGTGGGAGAGTATCATAATTTTCTTTAGGGAAACATCAAAGTGTTTTAAAGGAGCCCCCTCAAACATTTCAATTACCACTCGACATTGCGATGTGATGAGAATACCCTGTGGCTACCATCCAGGAGAAATGGCAGTGAGATTGGAGAAAGTCTCTTATTCACAAGGGAATTGTTTAAGAGACAGCTAAGAGTTTTCCTTAACCCTGTTTCAGTTCCAGATAATTCTTCTCATTTGAGGTTCCATTCTATTTGGGTTTTAAAATAGCAGTAGCTGAAGGTTTGAAATAAGAACCTTGTGTCTATAAATGAGAATATTACCATCCTGAAATTCATAGGCCTTCAATGTGGAAATAAATAACACGTAGTTGAAATTGATTTGTCACGATCAATCTGTGTCCATAGTCAGCACGTAGGAAAAGAAAATCTAAAAGAAAATCTATTGGTCAATTGGCTTAGTGAAATAAAACACTCACTGAAAAAAATGACTCATTTATGAGAGCAAAGGTAAGACTCAGTCTAGCTGTAAACTCCCCAACATTTTGCCCTCTCAGTCTTTTCTTGCTTGTCTTTTTTTCATTTGGGATTTGATCAACTACACCTAGGCCCTTGCCACTCGATTAATCTTTGCCACCTTTGCAGTTTCTGCCTCATGCTCACCAGCATCTCAGCATCCCCAGCGTGGCCGTATGGCTGACAGGACCATAAGTCACAGGCCACATTAAAAACACATTAGGCCAGCGGAAGGAATTAGGAGGGGGAGCGAGGGTCGGAGGTGGGGGTGCTTATCTGATGGGGAGGACCTGCTCCGACATGAACTGAGCCCTGGCATCTTCATGTATCACCACCACCCCCTTGACAGCCGTGTGACTTATATACTCCCACAGATGCACTCCCGAGCACTTCCATGAGTTCTGAAGACATCAAATTTATGGGACCCCTAAAGATCTCTCCCGCCCCAATGTTGCTTTCTCGTACGGGGGTGGCGGCTGGGGATGTGCCTCAGAAGAAAATAACCTCTTGCAATAGTAGTTTAACTTTACGTGAAGCCATAATGCTGCGACACGAAGGGCTTTTATGGAAGTAGATTAGTCACTGAAGTCCATTAACGAATTGTGGAAAGAGATTTCTCATCGATGCCCAGAAGTGAGATGATGATCATACAAAGGGTGGAGGGTGGAGGGTGGCGATGATGTTGGTGGCAAGTTCATGGTTTTGAAATATATTGGGATGCCATTGTTTTTGTCATAAAGAAAAGGGTTTGTAGCTTTCTGCCTTATGATATGAATCTCTTGGTTGCATAGGGACACCTGTGTTTTCACGCCACAGATCAGTCACTCTAATGAATTTATATGCTGAGAATTCAGGCTACCAAGCATATTCCAGTATGTTAATATTGATTGATTGGCTCGATGGCCAGAGGCACTTTTCAAACAGAAATGCATATTTGTATCTCTTGTTCTTGGATAGCACATCAGTCCTGGTTGTAATGTTCTGTTAAAGGTATTGTGTTGTGTGTGTGTGTGTGTGTTTATTGTATTATTTATTCACATTCAAATCCCCATCAGAATCTTACATCAAGAACCGACATAAACATCTTGGCAAGTGTTAGAGCAGTGTGGATGCCTGGGTCTTAGGCAAGTCTGTTAAAAAATCAGCTGTGAGAATCCCTTGGCTTCACATAGGCCTACTTTCATTTTCCCATTCCATCTTTTCATTTTACGCAATGGCCCCTCCACATTACTCAACAGTTAGAAGCTTGGATTGCATTTCTTGTAAGACTGAGTGTGCGTGCTGCACTGACAGATGAAGTATTAAACTGATTAGGCTGATTGATTTAAATGCATTGATTTTCTGCCGGCAGGGCTTATGAATTCAAAATGCAACCTGTGATATATGGGTTTCAGAGATATAGAAGAGGGCGAGGCATTGCACGGATCAATGAGCAAATCAACAGGCTGTTTGTAAGCCAGGGATGGGTCATTTCTTCAGCAAACTCTGATCTGACTGTTTTGGATGAAGCCTCATAACTCATCCTGCTATCACAGTAGGCAGCAAAAGGTTTGTCTTGAAGAAAGGTTTAAAATTCTAGTCTTACTCAGATTTCATATGATTATGAATACATTGACCAGAATCAAATCAAATCAAATCAAATCAAACTTTATTTGTACGGCGCATTTCATACAAGGAAGTAACACAATGCGCCTCACAGTAGGAAAGAAAAAGGGGGGGGGGGGGGGGGGGGGGTTACACTTGTATAAAACACACAGATTTTCAAGAGATAAATGAATAAAATAAAATAAACGTACTAACCGCACTGGCACCGTAAAGGACTACTCAGCACGGTCATCGTCAAACTAAGCTGCTGGGGGGGGGGGGTTACAAACACTTGTAAAGAGACACAGATAAGTAAATAAATGTTACATTAATGTTAAATAAATACATTTTACAAGTTACAAAACACTTATAAAAAGACACATTTTGCCAGAGATAAATTAACAGGAAATTACGTACAAATACTTGAAAAGAGACAGAAATAAGTAAATAAATAAATGTTCCATAAATGTTAAATACATTTTACAGTGAGTGATAAGCGAGATCAAAGAGGTATGTCTTAAGTGCATGTTTAAAGGTTTCAACCGTTTCGGCCATTCTTAGGTATTCTGGCAGAGTGTTCCAAAGGTTGGGGGCATAGAAACTAAAAGCTGCTTCCCCATGTCTCTTTGTCCTGGCTTTTGGAACTGTTAGAAGTTCAGTGCCGGAGGACCTCAGGGATCTACTGGGTGTGTACCTTGAGAGCATGTCTGTTATATATTCAGGTGCATGACTATGGAGTGATTTATAGACTAGTAGGAGAACCTTGAAATCTATTCTAAAACTAACAGGTAGCCAGTGCAGTGATTTTAATACTGGTGTGATGTGCGCTCTCCGTCTTGTTTTAGTGAGGACTCGCGCTGCTGCATTCTGTATTGTTTGTAGTTGACTAATGGCTTTTTTTGGTAGACCAGACAAAAGCGAGTTACAGTAGTCTAGCCTGCTCGTGATAAACGCGTGCATCAGTCTTTCGGTGTCAGCCTGAGCGAGAAACGGTTGCACCTTAGCAATGTTTCTTAAGTGATAAAAAGATGTTTTAATTATATTTTTGATATGGGTTTCAAAATTGAGATCTGAGTCAAGTATGACGCCTAGGTTTCTGGCTTGGTGCTTGGTGTTAAGTGCTAGTGTTTTTAAGTGTGCAGTTAGTTTCTCTCTCTCGTTTTTTTCACCAATGACTAATACCTCTGTTTTATCTTGGTTTAGCTGGAGAAAGTTTTGTGACATCCATACATTTATATCAGAAATGCAATTTACCAAACAATCAATAGAGCTGTAGTTGTTGGGTGTTACAGAAATATAGAGCTGGGTGTCATCTGCATAGCTATGATAGTCGATGTTGTGCCTCCTAATTACACTACCAAGGGGTAGCATGTATAGACTGAAAAGTAAGGGCCCTAAAATGGATCCTTGAGGGACCCCACAGGTCATACAAATGTTTTTTGAGCTGTGGTCTCCGAGGGCGACAAAGTATTCCCGGCCAGTTAGATAGGTCCTAAACCAGTTTAGGACCGGACCAGTGAGGCCAACCCAATTTTCAAGTCTATCAATAAGGATATTGTGATCAACAGTATCAAAGGCTGCGCTCAGATCCAGAAGGGCCAAGACAGATAGTTTTTTGGAGTCAGCATTAATCCTGAGATCATTTACAACCTTGACTAATGCCGTTTCTGTGCTATGATTGGAGCGAAAACCAGATTGGAAGGTGTCAAATGCACAGTTAGCATCTAGGAAATTATTTAACTGTTTAAAGACAATTTTTTCCAGGATTTTGCTTAGAAAGGGAAGGTTAGAGATGGGTCTAAAATTGTTTAGAACTGAAGAGTCTAAATTGCTTTTCTTCAGGAGGGGTCTCACCAGGGCAGTTTTAAGTTCTGATGGGAAAATACCTGTAAGCAGGGAACAGTTTATAATGGCTAGAATGTCCTTAGACACAGAGTCAAAGATGGTCTTAAAAAATTTGGTGGGAAGGGGATCAAGAGGGCATGTAGACGGCTTCAGTTGTGACACTATTTTGCTCAGCATTTCTATATCAGCCAGTGCAAAAAAGCTCATACTGTTACAGCATGGTGGAAGGGGATCAGAAAACAAGACATTTGGAATTTCTTGAGCAATATTTTTCCTAATGTTCGTTATCTTATCTCTGAAGAATGCTGCAAATTCCTCACATTTGGAGGTGGAAAAGAGACTATCATCTACTTTAGGTGCAGGATTTATAAGGCTGTCTATTGTTGAAAAGAGGACCCTGGAATTGTTAGAATTTGTAGATATCAAATTAGAGAAATGATCCTTCCTAGCATTTCTTATTGCTTTATTAAAGACTGAAAGTTTATCCTTAAAGATATCAAGAAGTAGCGATCAAGCCATTATGTATAGAAGAGGTTTTTTGTACATTCTTGAAATGCTTTGTTAAAACTGGGACTGCTTGTATGTGTTTCGGTTTTAGGCCAAAATGGCCGATTCAGGCATGTACTTAAAAAAAAAAAAAAAAAGCCAATTCACTCAGGACCAGGTATGAAGAAGAACAGGGAATATGCGTCACTTACCTGGAGTCAGGAGGCAAACTGAGGTGTGAGCAACTAATCATAGTATGGGAATGGGGGTAGGCCATTGAGAATCATCTCAGGCAGCAGGTCAGAGAAACCTGATTATCATACAGAACAACAAAAGATTGCCAGACCTGTTTGCATTAGAAGCCAAGCTCATTTACATTAAAAGCCTAGGAGGTGTCTTAAACAGTATATATGGCTAGAGTTGGAGATGCTTGTTGTTCAGATCTGCACAGCTGAATCCAGAGTATGTTCCACATTACTGCACTTTACTGGAATAAAGACAGATTGCTGCATCAACCACATAAGAAACTTTCTTTTTTCTTACATACTACTGTACTTGGACAACATTAACATGATGAAACTCTCGCGCCCTTATCTCTGCATATCCATTACATCTACACTCAATCCCCCCCACACTCTCTGGTGTATGGTTTGCTCTTGCCCTTTGAACCCATCATCAAGTTTGTGACACTAATTTAGCATTTTACAAAAAATAACATTAAACATTATAACTAGTATCTAGCCATGTAGGAAACAAGTTTGTTTAAACTTGTTAAAGTTTTGTTGTTGCACTTAACTCTTAACAACTTTAAGTAGAACTCTGGAGGGATATTTTATTTTTAGTTTATTTTTAATATGCCTTTAAAGCTCCGTGGGTTTTTGTCCTATAGAGTCATAAAAAGAACACCCCCAGAAACCTATAATCTTCTACATATATGCATCAATGTTTTTAGTTAGAGGAAATATACAAAAACATCAAGGCATGTCAGACTACCTAAACAAGTCTAACAGGCCTCAGTCCCCAGAGGGTTAACTTCCAAAGGTAAGTGGGCCACACATGTATCTCCAAAGCATACTAAATTTAATTTACAAAAGCCATGAAGCTGCATGTAATAACATCCTAAAATTGTTGTAGCATTAGTTTTGGGAGTGTGAAAGTGAAAAGGCATGCTATCCTTTTTATTCCTGGGAATAGATGGAGCCTAACACTCAAAACGAAATAGTCTAGTTTAAATTTTCTGTGAACAGCCTTTCATTTCCAGTGAAACTGAAATTAGAGATTAATTGGCTTTCAGTGACTACTGCGTAGGCCTAACAAAGCTCTTTGTACACATTGAAGTTCTTTGCAATCAGGGGGTGCATACCACATGTATTTACATATGAAGTGCATGCATTTTTTATTTTCGTATGGAGGGGTGTAGGAAATAGAGGGGGCAGGGGCTGGCTCCCCCCGGTATCAGCAGATCCCCCCCCCCCTAAACAAATAAATAAATAATGGATAAAATTATGAATTAATGCGAGTCACAAATTCTGATCCCTTCCTACTCCCATTGAACAGTGTGGGAACAGAGAGTGCTGTTTAGATCTCCATGAAGCTTTAGTCTGAGCTCTGCCCTCCAAAGCCCTCACCACCTCCTCAGTAGTGTGTCAAGTTATTGCGGATATGGCAACAAGTTCTCAAGAAAGTGTGAGAGGGCACGGAACAAGATAATGAATGCACTGGCATGGCACGCCGCAAGTGTCATATTCTCTCACTCTCTCACTGTTGGAGAGTAGCAACATTGTAGGCTTATGTCATCCCACGGATCTGGATAGATGAATGTCAAAGATGAATGTCATTCTGATCAGATGGATTAAGTGACTTTTAGGGGATTAATAATAAGTGCAGTATTTTTCTGTTGACACAAGAAATGCCATCACTGGAAATGAGAAATACTTCCAAGCCTCAAACAACTGGTGATAGAGGTACATGCAATTGATATAAGATTGTTTTTGGTGAGAATGTTAAAGTATGTTCTCATTTCTCTAATTGGCAACACCTTGTTGAAGTTGAGAAGTGCTACACGGTAAAATGTAGTTCAGTGTTCCACAGAGAAAGAAACCTGCATACCTGTCCTTCTTGATGGAAACTGTTTTTAATCCAGCGACAAAAAATTAGTTAAAGTGTTAACTGTCAAACAGTAGAGCTCTGAATAGAGCTCAGCCTTGCAGATGGTTTGAAGAGGGCTTTTGATTAATGTGGACATGGTTAGACCTATATTTTTTCTCCTCGTTGCAGGTTTCTATTCATGCCACTACTTTATGTTTTTGACGTCAGTTCTGCATCTCTGCCGAATGTCTGTCATGACTGAGGATATTCCATAACTTCAAAGAGCAAATGGTGCCATGCAAAAGAAAAAAAATCAAAGACCTATTACGGAATACCAAACTGACATTCAGTATCATGATTGGCGGCACACAGTACATGAGATAAAGGAGAAGTCAAACAGCCTCAAACACAGTGCTGCAAGAAAATGCCGTGATTGGTGACTCTAATGAGGTAGCACAGATCTATATTCTTAGGATGTCGGGGTTTGAATGTGCATAGTTCAAAGAAACTCACGACACTTTGTGAAGGTGATTAGGAGAAGCTGGTGCCAAATTCAATTTCAGCTTCTTTTCTTCCGCCTATGACACTTGTCCTGTAGATTTAAAAAACGGCTGGGCCTCTAAATCCTTTGTGTATTCTCAGGGCTCTCTAATTACTTCCACTGCCTGTAACTTCAGACTGCTGTGCAATTAAAACTTTATCGCTGAATAATCATTTTGGCAGGACAAAAATTTAATGACAGTGGTTGTTAGGAGGCACACAAATACTGTGAAAATCTCTTACAGAGGGTCACCACGCTAATGGTCTCCTGCTTAAACATAGCTTGGGCTAAACAACACACTTGCTCTTAACAATGTGCCCCTTCCATCCTAATGCATGCACAGAATATGCTTGGTCCAGGGGCACTACACTCAACTTTCTGTTTTAAATTACAGTGTCTTCATGGTCTTCCTTGCTGTGTGAAACATAAAGATCTTTTTGTATTTTAAATCATCATACACATTTTGGTTGAATGTGTTGTATTCCCACATTACTCTAAAGCAGTGGAATACTATTTGCAGTGGCTAGATGAATCACATGAACACAAAAAGGGTTTGGAGCCCCTGATGGTCATTCTTGATCCTAGAACCCGAGTGCCTCTAAAACTCAACTATCTTGTCTGGCAAGGCACCTTCGGCAAAGTCTACGCTAGGGCTTAAAGCTACATATTGCTAATGGATCATTTTAACATTCATTTTGCTCTCTTGCTGGGAAACCCAAGTCAATCCATAAGCAGGGATTTGTGATGATAATTGGAATACTTCTGGTTAAAATCATCATACCAATGAAAAAGATACAAAGAGCAACCCATCTTGTCTCTCTAACCATTACAGCCAGCCACAGAAAACATCCTTTTCGTCTCTCCTTCTCAACCAGTCAGGAAGGTTTTTTAAGTGACTGTTAATCTGTATAGTATGTGTACATGGGGCTCTCTGTGCATATGTGTATGTTAGGTGTGACTGTACAAGTGGTGTTGCAGCACTACACTACATACGTTAGCCAAAGCAGCCCATTTTTGGTGACAATACATTTTAAACCTAATGTCCAAAACATGTCAGGAAATTACACAGATGTGAATCATAGTGTCAGGTGGACTAACTGTCACAATGTTTATGTTATTGCCTAGCAACGACCGTGTGTAGCACTGCTCACAGCAGGTGACATCTTCTCAAATCAGCTCCCTGGTGGTGAGCTTGGTGTGCTCCCAAACTAACTCAGCACCAGACCATGAGAGCTCAGTGACTAAAAAATGTAAGGGAAGGTGATTTGAGGAAATAAAAGCTGATTCACGGTTTTCCTTGCCTTTGTAACCATGTACAGATTTTTTTGTTTGTTTGTTTGTTTTTAGTTCTGCATCACTTGATCCACAGCCTGTTTCTTTATGAGTTTTTGGATGTGCAAAGAATTTCTGCACAGTCTACAGACAGCGCTGTGCATCCTAATTTCCTGTTCCATCTTAAACTTGTGAGCTGTGTAATACAACCACTGTGTTGTTTTCATTGTTCATCAAATATGTTTTCACAATTAAATTATACATATACTGCATACATGTTGGTTGAGCCAATCTGTGCTATTTCCTGTCCATCCCAAAATATTTAATAATAACATAAGAGTAACTAATTTAAAATGTTTAGTATGTTTAGTGACAAATGTAAGCACACATCTCAATTATCCCCAACAAACACATCAGTCTGCTCTGTCAAAACACTACATTTCACATTTTGTTCTGTCTATTTTTCAATGCTGTGTCCTGGCAGAAAAACATCCCTTTTCCATGGACACATACCCAAGTAGATCAATAATTTGACAAAGTATATGAATTACAAACAATGTTATCATCATTTTAGTGTTAGCTTTCTAACCTTCATGTAATCAAATATGACTGTATAAGTGGCAGTGTAACAAACAGTGGTTGCCTATGCCAATGGTCAAATATTCAGATCAATGGTCAGTTATCACTAAATGTACCGCAAAATTGATCAACCAATCAGAGTTCACTGCAAAACCAAGTAATAAATGTAATATAAATTATAAAAGACAGATTAGGTCATTATATTTACATCAGTTGAAATACTTCAAGACGTACTATACAGGCCTTTGGCAAATATGACTTTGGGTAAAAGTCAATAATAGGTCAAAATGAGCTTTCCCTGGGAGAAATTGCATCTGAGAGGAATTTAAAAGCATGCTTTCAAATTAGACCACACCTGGGGACAAAAGATATAAATGGGCTAGAATATATGCTATGATGGCCATTAATGTTTTTCTTTGGCTTTTTTCATCCCAGTGTCCACTGTGAGTCAAATTCACCTGGATCAATTTTACATTGCAAAAGTGCAGGGTTGGCTTTCCAGAGAGGCTGCTGGTGTGAAAGACAGTAAGCACTGAAAGTGTTGAACAGAGGAATTCAGTGTTCTCTGGGGTGCCACATCAGCTAAGTGCAGTTGTATAGAGAAAAAGCAGAAGAAACAAATAGTTGCTAAAGTGTTACCGGTAACTAGGATGTATTTACAGTTATTTACAGGCTTTTGGGGGGATTTGTGTTGTCTTCATGATTATGACATATCATGAAATCATGAAATATCGATCGCTATTCCATCTGAGGTCTTTAAAAATACTCTGCTTGGTAAGAAAATAAAATGACTGGCCTTCAGGAACATGAGATATTCAGTTTTCTTCTTCACTCTCAGTTTTATTAGTCATTCTTTGGAACACTTGAGAAATTGGCTGTTCAATTGCATATGTCTTTTTTGCCTACTTGCGTACACTCACCAGTAGGGCAGATTTTAAAACCAGTATTGCGAAGAATTTATACAGATTTCGGTCAGAGCTGAATAAACTGTATAGCAGGGAGGTATCCAACACACACACTCACACTCACACCATACTCGGGTAAGTTCGCAAAATGTCAGGGTCATGCAACATAAGAGCATAACCTTGTCGCCATATTTTAAGACTGCATTATTAATGGTTGTAGAAAGTGTGCCCATCCCTCAACTCAGAACCCTTTTATAATCACACAAATTGGAGGACCCGTGTTTATTAGGCCACATAAAAGAGCTAATTCTAAGCCAACTCCTACAAACCTGACTTTTTGTAAATTCTCATATTTAACGTTTGTAGAAATATACTCAGTATATTCAGTATGCTTCATCACTATTTTACTGAAAGATCCTGTGCAAGATCGGTCTCTTAATGTAGGTAACATCTATATAAATATTACATGAGACGTTATATATTTTTTATTTCAGGATAGCGAGTGCCACAAACCTACTGTAACATGTATAAGCATATGAGCCCACATGTGATCCACAGTGAGGGTTTTCAGGTCTGAAGCTGCCATGTAACAGTGTATAGTTACTTACTAGAGATTATTTATTGCTCCCACATTCTCTATTTGTACTCAACATGTGATACCAGGCCAAAGCTAAATCAAATAGCATTGTATCACTTCTGCAGCAGTGCTTTAGAGCAAGTCATCTGGTGGTTAGGCTGCTAAAAGCTTTCATGAACTCAGGGGACAGAGTGCCCTTAGAGTACTCCACACGACAGTGGCTCTGTGTTGTCATCCTGTCAGAAAAATTAAGAGATGTGTTAGAGATGTGTGCATCTGGGTGAGTCATAGTTAGGAGTTATGAAACCAGCCTTTTCTTTGTGTGAACTGACATGCCTTAAATGTTTTACAGAGAGAGAGAGATAGATCGGAATAAAACATTAGATTCTAGTTTTGTTTACATTACAAAGCTTTTTTTGTGTGCATTCATTGAGGTTATTTTCACAATGTACTTGTACTAGTGTACTAGTGTGTTAACTACTTAAACTAGTATGTGGAAGAAACACATTTTACATATATGATGTATATTTGATCTGTTTATTTTATTTTGGGGTCACTATTCCGCATCATCTTATTTTTTCAAAAATCTTAACAGAACATTTATATGTGTATATACACCTACACCTACACCTACACCTACACCTACACATACACGTACAAATACACATACACATACACATACACATACACCTACACATACACATACCCCTACACCTACACCTACACCTACACCTACACCTACACCTACACCTACACCTACACCTACACCTACACCTACACCTACACCTACACCTACATATACATATACATGTACAGGTAGGCATTGCTGGAAAATCAGTGTAGAATGCAACCTGTAAGATGTTACCATAGACAGTCCTTAGACACAGTCAATAACAGTTTCAAGCATCTTAGACAAGATAAATTAATTCGTTTTGCTTTTGAACACCCTAACAGGTAAAGTTGCATATGTTGTAACCATTTTCAACACTTCATATTTCATGACGTTTGCATTCCTATCAGTCTTTTGCTGTAACTGTAATAGCTGAGTGGAAAACACATTGACCAGAGATGATGATGATGATGAAGTAGACAAGACATATATTGAAGCCACAGCATGACAAACAGGAAAACAAGATGGAGGAAAATTAGGAAATGAAGAGGTTTCTTTTCAAACTCACAGAAATATCCTATATTCACAGTAAACTTCTTTTAAGTTTAGTAGGTCAATCCATAAAGATCTGAGAGAATGGATTTGCGTATAATCAAATACCCTCAAATATATTCATAAGAAACTTAAAACAGTCAAATCAATTATCAAAAACAGGAAGGCAAGATGGACTCTCTTCCTCATTAAGTTTTGACATGTTGCACTAAGTAAGAGTGGTTTATCTAAGATTTTTATGAAAAAATCTGAAAGTCAAGCATACCAGTGACAAATGCGTGTGTCAACATCTCAGCCTCATAGAATGACAGACAAGGTCACCATTTTCTGCTTTATTGCTATTTTAAGAGGAAAAAGAGGTTTTGGCAACACGATTGATACTACATTGAATACCAAGGCTGGAGTCAAAAATAGAACCTTCATTTTTAACTTTGAGTTAGCTGTTTGGGCATTTTGCAATTCCATTAGCAGTACCTTTCTGTATGTATTGGAACTGATGTCTATCAGTATGGCACCTAGACCCTCATCCATCACATTAGGAGCATTTCTGACAACCAGTTTCAGTGGACATGCTGGAATTGTGTATGAACAGCGATGCGACCACTCTGCTTTATAGTAATAACTTATGACACTGCTATGGGACAATGAGTAGAATCATAGTTATATTGTTGGTAGGAAGGATTTGTTGGTGTTTTGTAGTACATAACACCCTCAAAATAACCAGGGTTTCAACTAATGAATCACTTCAACATCGCTCAACATCACTCAACATCACTCCTTTCATCGGGTTTTCATATCACATATCACATTTGTCTTCAGCCAAACTTAATTTGAGGTACATTTCTAAGAAATCAAAGTGGTTTAAATGTTGGAACTATGTTTTCTGGGAAGACAAGATATCAAGATTGTGCAGACATATGCTCAGAGTAACTTTAAAAAGTAATTATGTTTCAGTGTCTTAAAAAATCTAAATTCAAAGGATTTTTTTGGAACAAAGGGAACAATGTTCCAAACCCTTAGAGACATTAATTTTGTCTGGGATGGGAGTGGGGGGTAAGTTACATTCTCCTAATATGTTCATAAGGTCTGAAATGCATCATGAAACAGAAACCTCTTCAGCTGTAAACAGTGTTCATGCACACATACATGTAAGCTATGCTGAGTTAAGCATACAGCATATGGATACAATTTTGAGACATTTTTATCAATGTAACCGACATCATATAATTAATTGATAAAAAACATATTGTCCCACATTATAAATACTTATAAAGAAGTAGTTGAAGTATTTAATGATGAAACAACTAGTCTGTGAGAGTGACATCAGGCTCGTTCAACAGAGGTGTACACATAGCTGGCAGGTAAGGGTTGGACACAGTAGCACATTTTTGTACAGCTGCCACATAGTCAACTCCCAGGACCAACCATACCTTGGCATGGCATAAAACACTATACTCTGAACATTCAAAGGCTCTGAACATTCACATTTCAGGGTTATTTAGTGGATATAAAGCATGTTTGGTTATCAGAATCTCTAATGATATTATTATACAATGATAATAAAAGTATACTATTTTAACTGGAATTAAAACAGACACTCATGGTTCAAGAGACTTCAGTAGTTCCTGGAATCTCAGATGAAATATGGTAATCATGTTTTAAAAAGGAGATCCTGAAGAGGATATGAGCCTATGCAAGCAAGCAAGCAAGCAAGCAAGCAAGCAATACTTATTTGGCTTGGCAACACATTTTGCCATTGGTTTCTCAAATTTGTTTTATGAACAAGCTCAAAAATGCAGCAAAAATTAGTATATATATCGTCCGGACTCCAGTAATCACTGCAGAAACTGAAGTGAAAAACATGAAGTGAAAGTGAAAAAATGTACCGTGGTTTATAGAGCAGTAATATCTTGATAACAGTGTTGTATTTATAGTGTCATAGTAGCCATATAAATTCATATTTTGCTTTCATGCCTGGCTTAAATACAGGGTTAACATGCTTGTTTGAATTAAGATCAAAATTAATTCACTCTTAAAGACTGATGGCTGATCATCATCATGATGTTTTACTGTTTTGCTTCCTCGCTGGCTCCCAGTTCCCAACACGAGAGATGAAAGCTGCTTTGTAGTTCCTCTCCCCCTTCACAGCCAGGCCCCACTGCACACAGGTCTTGTGTGGTTTGAAGTTTATTTATGTAGTTCTCAACTCTGCTCTTTGTTTAGAGGACAGAATTTGCCCTACTTGTCTGTAGGCATTCAGTCAACCCAGAAGTATCTGCCAGCATTAACCTGTGGCTTCCCTTTAATTAATCAAGAGCTGAAGTGAACCTTGTTTCTCGTCTAATTGGCAGGGAGAGGCCAAGTGTCAAAGGACATAATCTAAGACTTCACCATGTAATAAATCATTCTGTCATGTCTTGATATTGAAACACAGCCAAATGCAATCCTGCCCCCACAGCCCCTGGGTTTCTCTCTTACCCACAGAAGGTGTCTGTGCACATCTTGAAGATTGCTATCATATCTGCTGAGGTATGTCAGGCACATCTGCCATCTAGAGATCTATCACAGAAACCCAAACCTGTGCATGCAAAATGTATGCACATTGTGCCTTATTTTGTGTGTAATGATTTTTGGGAGGTATGCACTGTATAGCATTATGCACATAATGTACAATATTCGCTGTATAGGATTAGCATTTTCTTCATCCTAAAGACATGTTCATTGTGTAACCGCCCCTATTTAAAGTTTTTCACTGGAAATCTTATGTTTTTGGGGAACTAATACATTGGGTCAAAAGTAGAATCCCAGTTAAACCACATAATGTCCTGCAGTTATCACAGAACTACACATTCCATACACAGTGACTGATGCTGCAAGGTTTATTCCACAACAATTTAAAAAGAAAGCATGTCTTGTAGCAGGGAGAGACTACTAATGCCCAAAGAATCCATTTGGAGGGATTTCAATTATTCATTAGTTTAAGAATAGAGATTTCTAAAATATTAAGAACACCATTCATTCCCTTTAGTAAGAGGAGAAGCACTCAGTGTGATAGCAGCACTAAGACCTCAATGGCTTGCAGAGTCCCCCGATCTTTTGCTTTTTTGAGCCCAAATGTACCATATAGTACACCCTGCAGACATTGATGAATCCTCTTAGATAGACAGGTTGTTCCTGTTCGGATAAACATCTTTAAAATCAAATGTAGTGTTTGTCCTTTAATTTTTGACAGACCGTAGAGTAGAGTCTGTTTTGTACTGCAGTTGTCTGTTGTTAAATGTTACTTAGCAGAGGAGAAGGGTCACTCCCGCCGCGGAGCTGCATTCAAACAGCATTTTTTTTCTCCCGCTGCAGAGACAGCAAGATGATAACTTTATTCTGTGTTGTGTGACGTTGGATAATGACAACTCATAATTATGAAAATTGACTACTAGGATGGCTATATTAATGCCAGTCGACTAGCCTACGGTTGGTAGTGAATTACTGCGGTCGCGTGGTCGGTATGTGCATCGTTGTGTTTATTGGTGTTTAGTGATACATTGGCGTGTCTGAGTGTGTGATTGGAGTATGAGGCTGTGAGCGAACTATAGTTTGTAACTTAACCAAGTCACGCATGGAGCAGGGTTCCAGATGCTTTGCCTAGCGCATTGTGATATCTATAACTAGCCAACCGATAAAAAAAGGAGTGCCCACCCGCGAAAATCCCGTGCCGCTAACAATTGTCTGGTGCCAGGTCTGGGTAGGAGGCCTGTTGTTCCGGGGATATACTATTTAGTTAGATGGTCCGCGAGTTTTTTTTTATTGGCTAAGTGGTCCTTGGCCTGAAAAAGTTTGAGAAACACTGTCTTAGCGCATACAACTCGCAACTTGCATTCATGATGATGTGTGATGTTTAAAAATCAAGACATTTTGTGTCTTTTTTTCTTTCAACCCCACTTAATATCCACAAATAAAAATCGCAGGCATCAGACAGATTATCTGTTGCAATTTAACATCAAGACTGAAATAAGTTGCAATTTAACATAAAGGCTTATTTTCTGTAACTCCCTTGGGAGAATGAACCTGGGTTAGGGTAAGGGTAGGAATTGGATACAACCCTAGGTTAGGTTAAGGGAAGGGGTTGGGCGTGGAAGAACCTCCCCAGGATTATGAACCCCAATTAGGGTAAGGGAAGAAACTGGGATACAAACCCTGGTCACCTTAGGAACCCAAACATCTTGTGGCAACAGGCTTCTTCATGTAATACAGGTTAATTCACATGTCTCCAAGTAGTCTGATTGCCCAATGCCGCAACTTTTTTGTGAAAGCATCCATTTTCTCTGAGAGGGTCTGGATATTGCTGTTGGGGTCTTGTATTGACGAGTTCAGTGTGTTTAGTTTGTCAAATAGCTGTCAGTGTGTTTAACTTGCCTGCCAGGTACGCAAGACTTGCCATCCATTTTGAGTCAGTGAGGTAGTGTGCGAGAGAGAAAAACACCTGAGAGGAAGATATGCACCTCAGCCTCAAACAGACGTGTGGACTTTGCTCCTTGAAAGCCACCTTACTTTCATGTTCAAACCCTCTTTCTTGACAGAGAAGTGAGAAAAGTCTGATATTTAGTGGGAGCGATTTAATATAATTCACTATTTTGGTTGCTGCTTGGAGAACATTGTTAAGCTTGGGCTCTACTGTCTTGAATCAGTGGATACATTTGAGGCGTGACACGTAGATCTTTTGCTTTCAGTCCTTTGTTTTATCCCTGCATAGTCCCAGTGCCATCCGTGCATATGCCAATGCAATCTTCCCAGCACAGCCCTTCCTCCTCCATCTTACTGTTAAGCTTGTTGAAAATGTCATCACCCGTGCACCTTCCCTCCAGTGCGGGAGCAGAACAGCATATCCTCGTGGAGTTTCCCTTCGTGACTGTAGTGCATGAACACCATTAAATGTGTGACATTCTACATGTCAGTAGATCTTTTTTTGCTCGCTCTGTGTTAAACTATCTTATGACCACTCACATTTTTTTGCCATCCCCCGAGAGGTCACGCCCCCCAGTTTAAGAACCGCTGGCACACGCTGGTTATAAACCACACAAGGTTACAGGTGAATTTGTGAATGTGAATTTTACTGGGGAGCAGAGATATGAATGGAAATCATATTTGAATATGTGTGCATTTGAATTTTGCTTTCATTTGCCAGATTTCTCAGATCAAATACAAACTTATAAAGACCAATGAGAGAAATGTTTGTTTTGGATCTTTTTTATCACACACATAGTAATAGGGCCCTTGGTGTTTTAATTTCATATGTGATCTATAAATAATAACAAGCCCATGTGCATGTATCTGTGTGTGTAGAAAAAGCTGATCTGTGAGGTTTCACTTATCAGTAGCTCTGCTTTCAACTTAAAAACAACTAATGATGGATTAAAAATGGCCATGCTTTCTGACTTGTTATCTCTGAAAACTGGAAGATACCTGCCACAGTCTGCCTACTGCCTAGCTCATCAGCTAATGCTCAGCTGATTCACCAGCACCAACCACAGAGTAATCATTAATCACTGTTCAAGTTCCAGAGTCTCAGTGGCTATGCTGACCAACTCCATGCTACTCAAAAGATCTCAAGAAATCTCTTATGTGGTAAAATAACATAAACCAGCATAGCATTACATTTCATGTAAGTGGGCTTTCCAGTTCTTCTGCCTGGCAATGTTTAAAATCACATAAATATGTGGTCTACTATTCGTTTTTAGTTGATTTCTGAAAGGCAGAAGTTCATATTGCACTCTTGGTTAAAGTGAAGGCTGAAGCAAGTAATAAGGCCAATACCTGTAGCTGGAACTGTAATGGACCATCCACTAGACCATCACTCTGGGTATGCAATGGTGTTTTACCGAGTCTTTTTTTTTTATGCCCATCTGCCGGCAGCCCTCACTCAACATGCCACCTTCAAAATTCTTCTCCTGGTCACTGCAGGTCCTGCTGATCAGGTGCTCAGTGGTGGTGGCACCAGTCTGGTTGGAAACCACACTTGGAGCCCATGGCCACAAGGAAGTAGTGATTCCTCTTGTCGGTGATGAGAAAGGGGCCCAGGATGTCTGTGGGGGCCCCCGCCTGGTAACTACTGCAGCTGTGAGAGTGCTGGGTCATCCCATCCTGAGCTGTGCAGGAGTCACACTGATGGACGTAGAGCTCCACGTGCTGGTGACACCCTGAACAAAACTAAAGCCCTAAAACAGACAAGGTACAACTCTGTGCTCACAGGTTTGGTCTAGAACCTTCTCCCAGCTTTCTTCCAGCATGTTCAGTCTGTCCTCCCCTCACTAGACAATGAGGTGCACCTTTTATTTAGGCCGCCCATTGGGCTAAATTGGTCCAATTAGAGTTAGTTGGACCCCTCCACAGTGGTGGGGGAACCCGGACCCAACCATTCAGGTAGGGGAGTCCAGTCCTTTTCCCCCTTAGGGCCACAGTGAGAAGAGGGAGGGATTTCACCCTCTCACGGTAACCATTATGGAAAGGTCCATTGGCAAAACTTCAGCTGAGTTATTTGAACATTTGCATGACTTTTCTGTGGTCTCATTGTGAAACGGATTAATAAGTCAAGTAGCATTGCTTAGCACATAAAGATGTCATACTATTGTGGTCTTACTGCACAACTTTGTTGTCCATATATGTCATCCCTGCTGATTGCAGCTGTTCAACTAGCAAGTTTTTTCATAAGTTGTGAGAAATGATAGATATGTTTGCAAAATACTGTATAGTTCTTAACTGGTCTGGTTTAAGGTAATCAATCAAAATATTCCTTCCATTTTTTTTGTTATTACTGAATTATTCAAATTAGTCCATTTGGCTGACGTCCCAGATCCTACATTTGTATGTATGATAACCACAAGTGTACCTCATGCTTACATAGCATACGTAACATACGTGAAAAGAAAACTGTGTGACAAAAACGGAGGGCTTTTAAAACATGCCAGACCATTTGTCCTAGAAGTGATATGAGATGTGACATTAGGATTGTCCAATGTACAGTGATCCATCTCAAATCCGTGCTCAAACAGACCCATACCTTATGCTATCCTATCCAGCACATCACAAGACAAATTACATTACCATATCCTGAAGAGAGAGAGAGAGAGAGATAAGAAGAGAAAGAGATTATGTAATATTTGAGCTTATCACCAAGTATAATACTTTTACACCATCAGATCATTTGTCTGCTTCTAGGAGGCAGATTTTTGGGGCCCAGACTCATTGATCACTTTGCGTCAGTATACAGATGTACCGAGCTGTGGGGAAGACTGAAATGAAATTAGGGAGCCCTTGCTAAATGAGAGCGACTGAAACACCCTGTTCTGGGGGCAACACATTTTGAAGTACAGCACGTCCTGTTGTTCTGGAGCCGACGAACACTGTGTACCGCTACTGAAGTCTGAGCCTAACCCTTACAATAACAGCTTATTGTAACTGTAATCTATTGTATCGTTCCATAATTGTGTTTGCCATTATAACCGGTACAACCCAATATGGGTGTAATCATGGGTACGAGAGATGTTTTTGTTGATAGCAAAAAAGATTCCCAAACTAAATTCAGTACATTTCCTTAGGGGCAAACACATCATCTGCCCAATGCATAACAGTGCTTGGCCTAAGTTTACTAAGCCTCAAAATGGCTTATGGTGGATGAACTCAAATAAATCATTATGGTGCAAAAGTTTTACGTGCACTGAGAATGCATAGTTACCTCCTCAGTATATAATTCTGCCCTTTTGATTAACATCTGCAATCCAAGGCTTGAGCCTGGCCTAATTAAAACACCCCAAATGGAGCAGTTCATCACTCACTCTCTCCAAACATAAATCAGCATAATGCAGTGGCATCTCTCATCAGATCTGCCTCTCATTACCATCGACTCAACGTCAACATGAGCAGAAGCCTTGTCAAAGACAGAGAGAGAGAGAGGCAGCAAATGTTTCTTCATTTCAAATGGCAAACGATTTTTCTTATTCTTTTTTTATTTTTTGGAGACATTCAGTGACAGTCAATGAGGACATTAAGTGATTCCTTATCCCTATAGCGATTTGCATCAGTGAACACTGACTGTATCAATCAGAACTGTGTTGTTTTGGTGATGAACTCTGAGAAATGGCTGGTGCAATTTTGCATGCATAGAATCATTATGAAGAACCCCTGAGGGTATGATGTTTAATTTTTTATGCAAGGCTGAATACAGAGAGCGCATTATTAAAATATGTATTACAGTTCTGCGCCCGGCGCCCTCGCCACCATTATTACATTGATGTGTGGGAGCTTCCTGTCTGCCGGAGAGGCTCGGCTAAAAGCTGGGAGGATAATATTCTGATTCCCAGATTCATAGTGTCCACACAAAGGAGCAACCCATACATATTAGGGGTGATTAAGGTGTCAAAATTCTGCCAAAGCTATATAGTTTTGGGGGGGGGGAGAGCGTGGCATATTAAAGTGGAATTAAAGGCATTTGCAGATAATTACTTCTACGGTGGGTTGTGCAGATAGGGAGAGAGAAGATGGGGTCAGGGTAAAGGCCAACTCTGTGATGTCATGTAAAAAAAAAGGAAACACCTGTCAGAAGCCCTGCAATTATTGGTGCAGCTATGTGCCTTTTTGATGGGGTGCTAAAAAGGTGCCATGACTGTTGGCAGGATGCATATTTCAGTAACAGGTCAAAATATGTCTCACCTTGACATTGTATTTGCAGGGTATTTTGTCGTCTTTTGACAGAGAGTGCATTAAAATTAGACAGAAAATCTGCCTCGAGTGACAGATAGAACAGGGAACAACGGCTTGATGTGTGCTGGCAAGAAAAGGACATTTGAAGGGAAAATCGGCGCAGCTGTCAAGTTTTTTTTTCTGCTTCAGTTTAAAAAAGGAAGACATCCTCATTTGACTGCAAAATGTGCTCAAGGTGTTCAAACAGACATTACATTCAGTAGGAGCAACAATGCTCAGGTTATCTGTATGGAACCCATGGTCTGAAGGGCCAGACCTCCAACAAGAGGCATATATAATGTACGACGACTGACTCAACTGAGAAAAACAAACACATACACACATACAAACATTCCACTGGGGCAGCTTGTTCATCAGAACGCTCTTTTGATTTAATTGGTTAGGAGAGCTGTGTTATTGGTCAGTGTACCCCTCACCTACTGCAGTATTTTGTCTATATGTTGCACATTTCATGGGGAGAATGTTGCTCAAACAGCATGAGTGTGTCTACCTGTGCCCTTTCAGATTGCAGCGTGATGGCGAGGAGGCCATTGGCATGACATGTCAAAGTTGGTTAGTGAATCTGCCTTCACTTGGTGGTTTGATAGACAACAATAACAAACTCAGTTCTCAGTTGGTTCTGGATTATAGCAATGTCTTAACGGGGTCTAACATTCTTTTTATATCTGCTGCAGGTGAATTCACACCTTAATCCTTTATATCCATGTGTTCATCCGTTATGACTACACTGTGTACTTTGCTGAATTAAAGTGTGTTTGCTGTTTTATAGTGGATGTAAGCTTATGTGCCCTCTTCCAATAATAGTCTTATCTTATAGATGTCTCCAATGTACTGATTTTACAGTTTAAAAATGGAAGATCAAGAGCCAACAGTAATCGATTGGATTACTGAAATAATTCACAAAGATAAATGAGGGCTGCCTCTTTGTAATAAGGGGTAGCCTACTGTTTTTTGTTTTTTTACTGATTAAGCAAATTGTATCATGCATTTTCACCGTATTATGTTACACAGTTATAATTAATGAGTCAGAACATTCTTGATCTATATGTGACTCTTTTAAAATAAAATAGAAAGCAAGTAAGAGAGTTATTAATAATTACAAACATTTGTAAAATAAGATAAGACTATGCTAGATATAAACACTGCAAGTAACCTGAGAAGCTGATTTATCCACTTAGTTTAACAAATGAATAATCAGTCCTCATACACACATGCTCTCTCTCTCTCTCTCTCTCTCTCTCTCTCTCTCTCTCTCTCTCTGCCAATCAAATATCAGAGATGCATGCCGTAACAGAGGGTCAGGCCTCCTACATTCATCTCAGCCAAAGCAGACACCACCTGCCACTCATTCCCGGCTCCCATGGCTACCACGATCCACCAGCTGCCTCTTTCTTCTTTCCATCCTCGTCCTCCAGGAATAGAATGAAGTTGGATCTCATATCTTGTCACCCTTGTCTGAGGTCTGACGTTTCTCTGTCAGATCCACATCCTGGCAACTCTCTGTGGGGTCCTGTGCTTTAGGCTGGGACAGGCAGTGTCATGTTTTCAGTTAAAAATAATATGACCGCCACAGAAAGTGAGAGAAGGAGCAAGAATTAAGTGAAATAACAAGATATTTTCTGTTCCAAGAAAAGTGTGTTATCTTGAATGATTGTGTTTCTGGCAACAATAGACTAAAACATTTGTTGTTTATCTTATTCTGAGTAAAAATGTAAGAAACTATAGTTTGTGGATCTGGCAGTTGTATACTGATAGGGTGTGTGTTACGTTTTGTGGTTTTCAGACCTGTCTAGTGAATATGTGGATGAGTGTGACTTTATAACAGATATATTCCTGTGGTAAATCTGAGTATTTTGTGAAATGTACATGTATAAACAACATACGCTTCATTGTTTAACTATACTTGTCATTTATAAATAAAGCTTGGAAAAATATGAATATCTATATAAAATGTAGCATTATAAGTTGAAGGCAAGAATATGTTTGAATACAATACTAAATGTAGATTAAATGGTACATATTGGCATACAAGTATCAACATTTATAATAGGACAGGGGTATACAATAATCATTATCAAGTTTAAATAAAGCCACAAGTAGTGATCATCGGGTTCGAAGTAATTTAGCAACAGGTGAACGAGGGCTGTTTCAATGTTATGAAAATTTTACGTAACAATTTAAAGACAAAATGAATTTTGAATATAGATCATGCTATGTGAGAGTAACAGAGGAAAACATGTTGTAGAAACATCCCATTACTGATTTGTTTGAAAATTGGGTAAATAGCTTCTATATGCCATTATGAAGGAGCCTACACAATGTTATTAAGATTGGCCATTCACACAGGCATGCATTGACTGCTGAATTTTTATTTAATTATTTTGTTGGTGGCCATTTTGGTGTTGCCAAGTATAATCATACCAAATTTCAAAACTTTAGGTTAAGCTGTTCTTGAGATCTTGTCAGTTGCAGCGCCCCTTATGGACGAATGTGTGACATATTTCGTGAACTTTTATCCTTTATATCAGGGGTCTTCAACCTTTTTCAGCCCAAGGACACCTTGGCTAAGAGAGACACTGAGCAGGGACCCCTACCCCCGCCGCCCCAAATTTGGGCCTGATATTCATAAAATGTATTTGGAACTAAGTGTCAGTCACACACACACACTCCCCTACACATGTTTGAACAGAATTACAAATCATCTGTGACACACAACTCGTTTCAATTTATTCTGTTTATTATTGACATTTTTTCTCCCTTACAGTTAGCCGTCACTCTGTATTCAATTAGGGAGGGACAAATAATTGAGTAGCTTGAGAAGCTTAACTATTGGTGAAATATCTCATACCTATTGAGAGATCTGACGTTTGAGAATTCATCATTCATGTCTTTGGCAACAACATTCTCCCTATGAAGCATGCAGTGCGTCATACATGGTTCTTGCACCGTCTGTGCACATCGCGACACATTTTGGCCAGGGTAGCCTATATCATGTTCACGGAAAAAATTGTCGATCACTTTAAAAATCTCTGAACTTTTTTTTACCTCCAGGCAGCTGCTTACAGAATCGAAATTCCTCCTGCATCTCATTTTGGTCGACAAATCACAAAAAAACTAAAAGCTGAGCGTCGTTTGACACATCGGTGGATTCATCTAATTGTAGTGCAAAATAATCTGCCTTCGGGAGTTTTGTGACTAGTAGTGCCCTCACATCAGCTGCCAATTCATCAATAGGGCGGGCATTGGGATGCTTTTCAGTTTTTTTACGTACTCATCCTTCCCAAACATTGTTTTGCACATATCACTAGCTGTTGGCAATATTAAACTTTCCGCAATTATGTATGGCTGTTTGGTCTGAGCGACACGTAGGCTAATGCAACTTGATAGGAGGCTTTTAAAGCTAGCTCGCACACTTTGGCTGATTGTCTCATCAAGGTCTGCTGGCCCTCAAAAGATTTTGAACGGGAAATATTAAATGTTTTTTTCTTTCAAGTGAGCATGGGTTGTCTTTGAGTGTCGTTGCAGCTTTGATGGTTTCATAGTTTCGTTTGATTGCACGGAAGAGCAAACCACGCACACTGCTAATTCTTCACCATCGGTCTCTTTATAGGTGAAGGTAAACTTCAGATAATTCTCTGAATATTTACGTGTCTTCTCCCGTTTGCGCTTTTGGCTGTTCATGTTGGCATCCTCTGAAGGTAGATCATCTGAACCGCCATCAGTGGTGTCTGACGAGGAGCTTTTGTTCCGAGAAATTACAAAATGATCAATTATTTCAAATTGTATGGTTATGGCAGGTAACGTCTTTTGGCACCAGATAGCTAAATGTAGCTAAAAGTGCATATGTTGCCATTATGATCAAATGATCGCGTGAAGACTCATGGGTAGCCCATGTATTATTTTTAGAATAGAAAGCTATTTTTACGTTCTGTTTCTGAAATGCTTCAGATGAAATCATTTGGCGGACCCCCTGCAGTACCTCCGCGGACCCCCTGGGGGTCGCGGACCCCCGGTTGAAGACCTCTGGTGTAGAGAGTGCAGAGACAGTGTAGAGACAGTGCAGAGACTAATGTGAAGACAGTGTAGAGAGTGCAGAGAGTGCAGAGACAGTGCAGACAGTGTAGAGAGTGCAGAGAGTGCAGAGACAGTGCAGAGACAGTGTAGACAGTGCAGACAGTGCAGAGAGTGCAGACAGTGTAGAGAGTGTAGACAGTGCAGAGACAGTGTAGAGACAGTGTAGAGACAGTGTAGACAGTGCAGACAGTGCAGACAGTGCAGAGACAGTGTAGACAGTGCAGAGACAGTGCAGAGAGTGTAGAGACTAATGTGAAGACTTCCATTTGAATAGAATGATAGCTAGTTATCTAGCTAAGTTAGATAGTCAGGTAAAATAGGAAAAGGCAGAAACATTCAGTGTGCCTGTGCTGCTTGGTTGTTTGGTCCACCAGATACATAAGCTTGACTTACCAGCTAATTCATTTATATTAATACATAAACTTGACTTACCAGCTAATTCATTGATATTAATACACCATATACATAAGCTTGACTTAACAGCTAATTAGTTCATATTAATACATAAGCCTGACTTACCAGCTAATTAGTTCCTATTAATACACCATATACTGCAAACTGCTAAGATAGCTCCCTAATCTAGAGTTAGATAGCTGGGATAGCTAGGTTAACTGGCATGAGACCTTAACTACAACTGTGTCATTAATTATTGCTCTAGTTTTGTCACAATATATCTCGTCACGCAAAGGTACTGTTATGAAATGTTGACAAAATTGGTAAAAATCGTCATCGTCATCCCAAGGTTATCATAACACTCACAACCAGACAAGCAGGCAGTCAAAAACTGATTTTTTTTCTGTGACTCTGTCCTTATAGACCAAGACTCCACCCCGTCACTCCACCTCGATTCGGATCTCCATGAATCTTATAGGTGACCTATTTTGATCTCCAAACAGAGAATTTTGCAGAAAGTTGGCATCTCTGCAAGATAATCATGTGCTCACATGAAAGCAAGAATAGACAAGATGATAACTTGTCCCTACAAGAAGAAATATTACCACTTTGTGTGACCCTGGGGTCTCTGCCAAGAACTAGATCCTGGGCCTGATTGCTTTCACACTGTTTGCAGATCTGAAGCACTTTGGAATCTACTCATCTACAGCTTTCTCACATAACTCAAAAGGTGCAGCAATACCTCAAGCATCTGCTCCTTTAAGTCCCATATCTGCACTCATCCCCCTGCTGGTCCTCTCTGGTGGACAGAGACAGATGAATCCGGCTCCACGTTGCGATATCACCAATGAAAGGCTTTCCTGGCTATTTGTGGCACTAGAAAACATTGCACCCAGTTGCCCAAATCGTATTACTGCAGTCAGCTCTGCAGGTGTTTCATAAGTGGCTTTAGAGGGTTCAGATATCAACATCTAATCATCAAGGACTGACCAACTCTTTTTAAAGGCAGTTTGATGGAAAAGTTTTTCCTGGTTTGAATACACATTTGTGGTGTTAAAATTCAGATTCTTTGTAATAGTTTATTATTTTGTTTTGTAATAGTACAAGTGATCATGAGTCATTGGCTTCTTATCCTGAGCAAGGAGTTTCGAATTACGAAGCAACAACACCTTTATAACAAACATTACAAAATCGGGTGCTCACACAAACTGCTGACACCATCACAAGAAATCTATTTCAGTTCATGTGCAGTTCCGGGGTACAATATGTAGGTCAGCCGCATCTTCTATACACCCAGAATGAAACTCTAAAACTCCTTCTCTCTCCACCACAATCCGATTTAGCTGTGTATGTGCATGGATAAAAAGTCTGTCAAACCTTTTTTTTTTCCTCTGTGTATTTTGGCAGAATTGTGTAAGAGTGTTCCCATGGCGCTGCTGTGACGGAGATGGGGAAAAAGATAAAGAGATCTGTTTCTATGCATCTCCCTGAGAAGCTACACTGATGAAACACTGGTACAGTACAAGAGTAATGGATGGCACATTGGAATTGGGTTGTAACACAGTTGTCAAAGTAGCCTAATACAGAAAAAGCAAGTGAAATAATGAGGGAGACATGCAGAAAAATGGAGAAACAATTTGATGTATCATGTCTCAGGTATTACGTTTCACCACGTAAGATAAATGGGAAATGTTCTTCCCATTACATAACTCAGTAGGCCTCATCAACGAAAGAATGTGAAAGCACAAACATTCTTCTAACAGGTTTTTTCTAAAAGTGGGTAGGCATATTGCAATGTTTATAGTTTTTTTACCGAGAAACAGAAAACACAAAATATACCATAGATGAAGGCAAAGCATTCTATATTTGGTTTGGTTTACATACATAATAGCCACCACATCCTCTTTCAAACAATCAGCATGTTTCCACTATTATGTAATTGTGAAATAATTGGCATGGTCCGTATTTGAAAGGAGTAAGGAGTCAGAAACTGAGGAAGCACAGCGGTAGTGTTGGTGTGTTGTGGCAACCACGGGGACCCAGGTTCGAGTCTAGCCCAGTAATTTCCTGAATCTACCTCCCATCTCTCTCCCACTCAACTCCTGTCTGATCTCTACTAACCTATTGATGAAAAACGCTAGAAAAGCCTTTGGACGAACCAGCAGTATAGATTGCTTCTACAGAGCTGCCTGCGTAACCTGAAGTTAGCCTCGTGTCTCGTCTACCCAATACTTTTTTCCCACAGATTTTTGACCGACGTTATCTTATACTTTTTACAGATTTTACCGATCCACATTAAACTTAGTGTGTTTGTAGCCCCACATGGCTGATATGGAATATAAGGTTTGTGTCCCTAGGTGGACATGTCCCTTCATGCTAGTGCCCCCTGAAATGTGGTAGGCTTTAAGCACTTTTTTGACAATAGTCAAAAATTACAAAATCTTTATGGCAAGTTGACCTCTAGCAGGTGCATTACCCCAGCTCATCACGATCCATTTGTGGAGTAGTGCCACCTAGTGAATAATTTTCAAAGCAAAACTCTACCACTTCCCAAGCCAATATCTTGTAATATAAAGCAGAGGTCTTCAACCGGGGGTCCGCGACCCCCAGGGGGTCCGCTAAGGTACTGCAAGGGGTCCGCCAAATGATTTCATCTGAAGCATTTTTCCCTCTTCCAAAAATGTACAACGTCCAAAAGACTACATAAACATAAACAGAACGTAAAAATAGCTTTCTATTTGATCATAATGGCAACATATGCACTTTTAGCTACATTTAGCTATCTGGTGCCAAAAGACGTTACCTGCCATAACCATACAATTTGAAATAATTGATCGTTTTGTAATTTCTCGGAACAAAAGCTCCTCGTCAGACTCCACTGATGGCGGTTCAGATGATCTACCTTCAGAGGATGCCAACATGAACAGCCAAAAGCGCAAACGGGAGAAGACACGTAAATATTCAGAGAATTATCTGAAGTTTACCTTCACCTATAAAGAGACCGATGGTGAAGAATTAGCAGTGAGCGTGGTTTGCTCTTCCGTGCAATCAAACGAAACTATGAAACCATCAAAGCTGCAACGACACTCAAAGACAACCCATGCTCACTTGAAAGAAAAAAACATTTAATATTTCCCGTTTAAAATCTTTTGAGGGCCAGCAGACCTTGATGAGACAATCAGCCAAAGTGTGCGAGCTAGCTTTAAAAGCCTCTTATCAAGTTGCATTAGCCTACGTGTCGCTCAGACCAAACAGCCATACATAATTGCGGAAAGTTTAATATTGCCAACAGCTAGTGATATGTGCAAAACAATGTTTGGGAAGGATGAGTACGTAAAAAAACTGAAAAGCATCCCAATGCCCGCCCTATTGATGAATTGGCAGCTGATGTGAGGGCACTACTAGTCGCAAAACTCCCAAAGGCAGATTATTTTGCACTACAATTAGATGAATCCACCGATGTGTCAAACGACGCTCAGCTTTTAGTTTTTTTGTGATTTGTCGACCAAAATGAGATGCAGGAGGAATTTCGATTCTGTAAGCAGCTGCCTGGAGGTAAAAAAAAGTTCAGAGATTTTTAAAGTGATCGACAATTTTTTCCGTGAACATGATATAGGCTACTCTGGCCAAAATGTGTCGCGATGTGCACAGACGGTGCAAGAGCCATGTATGACGCACTGCATGCTTCATAGGGAGAATGTTGTTGCCAAAGACATGAATGATGAATTCTCAAACGTCAGATCTCTCAATAGGTATGAGATATTTCACCAATACTTAACACTTCCAGCCCCAAGGCTTTTTTTTTACTATGTTAGGTAGTCTGCCATGCCTGATATTTTTGTATATTTCACCTAACTAAAAACCATGAGGCAAAAGTGGCATTTATTATTATATTCTAGAACACCTCAGCAATAATAAAATGAGAGTAAAAGGAATGTAGTAAAAAACTAAAGACACTAAAATTAAATCTAGTTTTAGAGGTGCCCAGACTTTGTACAAAAACACATTGTTAATATTTTGGAAGTTTTCTTCTTTACTCTGAGCCCTGTAAACATAGGTGTTTGCTCCACATAGGTGAGTTTATCATTCAGAAAGTGTGTGTGGTTTCAATACTCATTTTAAGTAATATACAATGTGACACTTTCCTTCACTTAGACCACTATGCATATTGATGAGAAAGGTGTGAACATTCTGGGACACCTCGGTCAAGAACAATGGCCATGACGTAATGGGCCTGGAATGTCTTTGTTCCTACAGGTTTACTTGACACATCACGACCCAATAGTGATCACTGAATTACCATCTCCTTATCATATGAATAGTTGTCATTTGCTAATGGGAGGGTCGAAACCTCACTCAGAGGCTGAAATTTGCAAGGGATTCGTAATATTGTCCTTACAAAGTGATTATTTATATTTTAGTTTACATATTTTAAAAGAAAAGGGTTCAAGGTTGCTGTGGGTGTTAGTTTTATGTTTCCAGGACAAAAACTCGCCGAGATTTTTAAATATATTAATCAAAATACCAAAAAGTTCCCCACGGGGCACCTTGGGGCTTGAAGAGTTCTCAAGCTACTCAATTCTTTGTCCCTCCCTTATTGAATACAGAGTGACGGCTAACTGTAAGGGAGAAAAAATTTCAATAATAAACAGAATAAATTGAAACGAGTTGTGTGTCACAGATGATTTGTAATTCTGTTCAAACATGTGTAGGGGAGTGTGTGTGTGTGACTGACACTTAGTTCTAAATATATTATATGAATATCAGGCCCAAATTTGGGGCGGCGGGGGTGGGGGTCCCTGCTCAGTGTCTCTCTTAGCCAAGGGGTCCTTGGGCTGAAAAAGGTTGAAGACCCCTGCTCTACACTGTCTCTGCACTGTTTACTGTCTTTACAAGTGCCCTGTACTGATGTCCCCCTTACATAATTTTTGTAGCAGTGAGATTATATTAATTCTAAGGTGATTTTTTCCCTATGTCCTCATGCTAAAATTTACTGTAAATAAAAAAAAAAATGTATTCTTCCTGCACGCCCCAGGAGCCCGCTCGGAGGTTCGCTTCTTTCTCACCATTTTCCCCCCTGATGGGTTTGCATCCTGATCCTATAAACTAGAGTGCACAAGTTGAAGATAACACCTTTTGGGACTTCCTGAGCATTGGATCATAAAATCATGTATACTTGTCTATTCAGAAAGAAAATGTGCCTTATGAAATATATCAGGGGGGAGGGGGAGTTTTTGTTTTACGTAATACATAAAAGTGAAGAAGAGTCACTCTCTTTGGTGACATAGTCTTGCTCCCTCAACGTTGTGTACCATGAGGACACAAGATGTATATTTCAATTACCATATTCATGCTACGGGATAACATCATGTATTCCTCTCATGGTCTCCACCCCAGTGAACTGATCAGCATGTAAATTGGAAAGGATTAAGAGAGGCAAATGAAAAAGAGGCCTGTTGCATCTTCCTTATTAGATGTGCAACTTACCATTCTATGAGAGAAGCCAGTCAAGAGGATGTATGTATAATACACGCACTGAAGAGAAGACACTCTAGTGGGAAGGGAAACTTTATATTTCAGGTACTGAATGATATATGATTCACTGCTGTAGTGGTATAGAATCTCTGTTTTAGGTGAAATCAGGCAACAGTCTTGATTGTGCGCACATACATAATGGAACACTGTGTAGCTCTAGAACAGCAGAATAATCCAATCAAAAATTCTCTGAGACGTCTCTAGTAATACTTTAGTTCTCTGTTTATTGCTGTAACATATACTGTACATCAGAAGACAACTATGAAATGTGTGGCCTAAATCACAATCACAAACTTCTGAAGGCAGGACAGGAAGGAAGAGGTTAAAAGTACATATGCGGAAGTTAGCGTGAGTCTGAAGGTGAGTTTATATTCTGTAGAGTGACACATCATGGCGACAAGTAGAACAGAGACAAAATGGATTCCAAACAGTTGGGCAACAAGAGCAGTTTGCTTCTTGCTTTGTATGAACTGTCAAATGAAATGGACAATGACAGCATGAAAAAAATATTTTTTAAAGACCATATGGATGTTTTTCACAGTGCATAATATTTCTCTCCCAGTAGACAACATACACATTTATGAGTAGAGATTTTTTTGTGATTACAGTATATAGGTCAACTAAAACATGTTATATCTTATCACACTAGGGTCAAAGTTCAAAATGTTTTAACTTGGAGTGACAAGAATTGTGTTAATCAGCAACAGACACAAATTCCAAAACTCTAAACTGGCTGTCACTGCGAAAAAACACTGCTGCACTTAAAAAACACTTTTAGGCGACAGGCTTGGCCATTTTTGCATTCTTTTTATTTTTAAGGTCGCAATTTCATCAAGTTGTTTCCAGAGTGCTGAAGTCATATCTTTAATGTGATTGAAGCCTTTGTACACGCTTACGGATCAATGCTGATTTTAAAATGGTTTGTTCCAATCATTCCATGTGTGCCAATATGTATGTTATCAGCACAGTAACATTTTACAACAGTTACATCCATTACATGATAAAAGCACTCATTCTGGTGTGATATTGCTCATCTACGCTACAATGTACTTAACAGTTTGATTACACCAACACAAATGGTAATGCAATGTGAAGTGTGTAGTATATAACAATTACTGTTCATGACCTTTGCTTTGTTAGGCTCGGCACCAAGGAAGTCGAAACAGCTGGCTTTGTTGCATGCATGCCTTGAACTGATTTGATTCTGAGGTTTCCTCCAGACAGTGTTGGCTAGCTGGCCTGTGCGACTGTCAGGTCCATACAAATTGCTCCAAATATGAGTCATGGCTCTATTCCGACAATTGTCTTTCTACGGAGCTGAAGCCCACACTGTTGAGGATGGGATTGGGCATTTTACCAAGAAGCTAAACGGCATGAATGCTAGACTTATTCAAGCATTCATTTTTGCTGTGATATACATTCAGTCTGTATGCTGCATGCTGGTAATATGAGGCTGAATGAAACACAAGGGTAATGCATGGGCCTATTTCCTGAAGACGTGTTCTTTTTTCCCCATGGGAAACTAGGCTTTCAACTCTTACATCTGAAAACTAAAAATAGCATGATGTATGGACCCACTCTGCAATTCATCTGCATGAAGCTACAGTTTTCAGTGTTGTTTTTTTCTGTGTACAATATGCATTAGAAAGTGTAAGAGCATGGAAAACAATTATATTTCCTGGAAGGAAACAACCATTTGTTTAAAAAAAAAAAAACAGTTTAGTCAATATCTCAATATCAGTCCCTCGCAGATAAGCAGATTTGTCTCCAATCACAGAATATCACATCGCTTTAGTCATGGAGATTTTTTTCTCTCTGAATTTAAGAAGGAAAAACTGCTTTTCTGAATTACACTGGAATGTACTGATAAAAAACCATGTCATTGGAGACCAAGCCGCAGCCACATATTTGTACGACATGGTCCTATACTAAGCCCTGCATAGATATGGATTTGATATTTTTAGTCTGTTTCAAATCGTTTTGTTTGAACACAGCCATATGCACTCTCTCCCGTGCACACACACATGCACACACAAGCGGGCTCATTATAATTATGATGAAGCTGCTGTCCCTTGTGTGCTTGATTTAGGCCACCTTTCCTCTTTGTAACCCTGACAACACAAATGAAGAAGCATTCTCTTGATTCTCTGTCTTCCTCCTTAGGCAGTGCTTGAATCAGGCTTTGGGTGGCAAATATTAATTAATCACACTAACCGTGTGACAACCTCCAGTGCATGAATTATAGGGGTGGGGGGGCATTTGTGCCTGCAGTCAGAACCATGCACATCTCCCTCCATCTGTGCCTCTCCCCTCACCTGTCTCTGAGTCATCCTGGTGGAGAGATGGAAGAGGGGGGGGGGGGGGGGGGATTAATGGATGTGCCTCTGAGAAGTTGCTTAGAAAAGTAGGTTCGGTATTCCCTATAACCCTGGTAGGTTTCCGTGCAATGGGTGCAGAGATTGTTATGAATGTCTGTGTGTGTGTGTATGCGTGAGTGTTTGTTTTGCATATGAAGAAGAAACAGAGGAGCACAAGGTCATCTCCCACTGCTCTCTCTCTCTCTCTCTCTCTCTCTCTCTCTCTCTCTCTCTCTCTCTCTCTCTCTCTCTCTCTCTCTCTCTCTCTCTCTCTCTCTCTCTCTCTCTCTCTCTCTCTCTCTCTCTCGCTCTGCGGTTTGGACTTCAAAGCTGACTGAAAGCGTGTGGACATGAGGCTCTGAAACGGGCTAACAGTCCACCAGTTCAAAGGGTGACCGAGGCGTGGTACCAAAGCCGCCACAGCAACAGCAGCACCCCTGCTACAGCCGCTGGGTAATTAAAAGGGCCCAATCATCTGCACTGAAGGCCCTCAACTCTGGTTCAATGGCAACAATATGAAGCCCAGACCCAGGAGTCCTGCAGGAGAGCCAAGATAAATCTGCAGTAAATGATGGGCTGCATTGTTAACGCTACACGACAGCAGCCAGAGAAGTGCCATTGATCAGAGATCTGTGTGTGTGTAGATCTGTGCGTGTGTGTGTGTGTGTGTGCGTGTGTCTGTGTGGCGTGTATGTGTGCGTGCGTGTGTGTGTGTGTGTGTGTGTATACAGGGGGGGTGCTGGGATTGGGCAGTGCAGGTAGGGGTGGGGGGCTAATTATGATGACTGCAGGTTTTTTCCGCCTCACCCCAAACCTGTGTTTATTAGGGAATTCATCACCACCATGGACAGGGCCCTAGGCTGCACGGCCATGCTATCCGTCACAGTCTCACAGTCTCACAGTCTTGTGGTACAGTAGCCTAGGTGTGGAGGCTTTGTGCCTCTCTTGCACACAGCCGAGATTCTCCCCTTGGCACTCACTGCTGCACCATTATCGCTGGTGCTAGAAGATATGCTACTATATGAGCCAGATAATGTTAAATACTTTTCCTAAACAATTTGCTGTATGAGGCATACGATGTTAAATGCCAATTCCAAACCCATCATTTTGATGTTAAATTAACCTTAACATGGCAATTTAATCTCATATACATCCACTCCTGCCTCAGGTTGGTGTGATCACTGAAGGCAAAGTCACAATCATGTATGAATGCTACATTCATTATATGTTAACTATAAATAAACATTAAATATTCTGAACCATTATTGGCAGTAAGCATTTTCACCTATGACAAGTGATCATCATGATAATTGAAAGCAAATTCCATTGTTTACCTTCTTTTTTTTCCATTGCACCTTCACCTTCCTGTAGTTTTTGTGTGTATGAATAGAGGCTGTTTTTGTGTACTTGTCATCTTCCTGAAGAATCAACAGTGCACCATGGTGTTTATTGAGCGCTAAATATGCGATGGGCTTGCATCGACAGGAAACTGATGTGTTGATGCGATTTCTGTGATAATTGCATCACTGTTCATTCCATATCCCTTGTACTTGTGAGTGTTCAGTGAGGGAACATTCACAAGTATCCAGAAACCGCTAAAGACCACTGCCAGTTTTAAAACAACCATGTGAGTGAGGCTGCCCTGCTTGCAAGACATTAGGAGATGAACACATTCTGTTGGGCCAAATGTGACTCTAGTGCAAGCCCAGTCAGTCCAGAGGAGGATTTTACCTCCCCGATTACGATGCGGTTAGCCTCATCTGCATGAGACTCTGACTGTGCGGAGCCATTCTGTGATAGTCATATGCCAGTTAACACACAGCTCGCTGGGCGCTATGCTGTGACTAGCAAATGCCATCTTAGCTCCTCTTCCCATTACACAACGATACACACAGATACACACTCTCTCTCTCTCTCTCTCTCCCTCCCTCCTTCCCTCCCTCCCTCCCACACACACACACACACACACACACACACACACACACACACACACAGGGAGAGAGTTGGCTGTTGGTAAAGAGTGCCATGTAATGTCTTGTGTATTTGCACGACACTGCCTCTTCGGAGCATTGTGGAGCCAGTGTTGTGTTATTGCTGATAGTGGTTGCCCATGTTCTGGACTACTGCTGAAGTAGTTTCATCATCTGCCTCCCCATGCCTCCCACCCTGCACTCACAATCAGCATGGATTCGGAGACGGTCCTCTCCAGAGGGGTGATGCTCACCAATGAGTGCTAAGCTCATTACCCTGGCATGGGTTTGTTTCGTGGCTTCCTCGTGAATAATGAGGCTATTATGGAGATGTAAGCCATCGGATAAGAGATGCCTTCGTTTGTGCTCCGGTTGTGAACAATGTTTGGATTTTTTTCTTTATTATAACCTCTCTCTTATGCATGCACACACACACACACACACACACACACACACACACACACACACACACAAACACGCATCAGTGTTAATGCCTTCCAAATAATGATTCCCACAAATGCTCGCATATTTGCACATGGCACAAGGAGCACCATTTTGTACAGAGCTCAAAAGGCTTGTCATCAGGGCAGCACACATTTGGATTACAATCCTGCACCCTTCCTTGTGTGGTTCTACCCTTGCATTTACACAAAAAGTACAAAATGTTGTCTCGTTAAGTACAATATTGCACATTTCAGGACATACTTGTGAAATATGTGCGCTACAGAACAGTATCTTGTACCTGAGTTTCCAAATGTGTGCTTACTATCAACAAGCCCACCTCTATACATGTACAATATTGCACATTTCAGGACATACTTGTGAAATATGTGCGCTACAGAACAGTATCTTGTACCTGAGTTTCCAAATGTGTGCTTACTATCAACAAGCCCACCTCTATCCCTTTCCTTGTGCCTACTCTGGTATTTTGTATCACTTTGAGGACAACATGACAAGCTGAGGAATTAGACACAGAAGGCTGTTTAGAGGTCCATGTCCACTCTTGTCATGATTGCAAACAGATGGCTAAGGCAGATGTGTTAGTTCTTTTCAAATGGGGAAGGTTGTGTAATCGTGCTAATGATTCACTAAGTCACATTTGTTTATGGTAGCAATCCAGAGGGTCTAATTGCAACAACACCAAAAATTCAGCTAAATACTTTGGTTGTGAACCATCATTGCAGGATACATTTTTTTTTCTGCAGATATTGCAATATTCGATGCTATAACTGAATTTTTTTTGTATTTATTGAGAACTACATGAACTTTTTATGCCCTATAGAAACATGTGGGCGCTGGTTAATTACTGCAGCAGTACTTGATAACAAAACAACACAGAAGCATTTGAGCAACTCTGAAGGCTAAACAATATATTCTGTTGAGATTTTCCCCCGGAACTTGACAGAGTCACAAATGTCATGAAGGAAAATCTAAATGAACACAATATTACTCCAAGCAACAATCAACAGGAAACTTATTTAGGAAATCGAAGGTGTTTGCCTAAACAGAAATTGACATCACATGACCATCTAGACCAGGGGTTTTCAACTGGTTTTGTCCCAGGGACCACCATTCTGACCAGAAAGTAATCCGCGGCCCACTGATGTGCCAGTGATTCCCAAAACAGTTTACAGTCCCGTACCCTTCTTTTTCATGTTTGTAACCGCCGCTGCCGCCACGCCCCCTCCCCCCGCACACATATTCTGCCTATAATACTTGTCAGTGTAATTTCTTCTTCTTCTGAATATGGGTCTACATCAGTATTTTGGGCAATGCGACTTGGCTATTCAGACATAAATATGTCGACGGGCCCAGGTATATTTATAAAAATAAAAAAAGTCAATGGTGAACTGATCAACATAGGCTCATGTTGCGGACCCCCTGCAATGCCGTCGCGGACCACCAGGGGGCCACTGACCCCTGGTTGAAAACCCCTGATCTAGACCATATTTAGTTGGAGTATAGACCCTCTAAAACTCTATTTTGTAGCTCTAGTACCCATGACTTTTAGATTAAATTAAAATGATTTCAATAGAAAGTGTTTCCTCCTCCTCATCACACAAACCACTCCCTACGTCCTGCTCATCCTACCATTAGGCACATTTCCAGACCAATCCGAGTGAAAACGCTGAAGTTGGTGTATAACTAACTAGAGAAAGAAGTCCATAACCTGTTACTGGATCTTCTAAACAGAGCCGCAGCACGTGTGCAGGTAGGTGAAAGGTTGTGCATTGTACCACCATGGTTTTGCAAAGACCTCCGTCCTTATTTGAGAAACGCACCCCTGGACGGTCTAGTGTGGTACATGCATGTGTTCACTCTATCATATGCAAGGGGATGAATCAGTAAAGCATGCTGAAATCAATCAAATAAAAAGTAAAAAGAATGTTTTCAGTGGAGCAGGTGCGTTATAAATCAAGTCCTTTGAAATTCTAAGTTCTTTGCGCACAGTGAAGACATGAATTGCATAATGAAGACAAGTCTTCTACGTGTCTTTGAAGCAGTTTCCCTTTCACCATGAATTTGCCATCTGTATTAATCTGATGATGTTATTTTAAGGTAAAAACACTACAAAGACATTCTTTAAACACTGCAAATCATTAGGCTCCTGTTGATAATTGACCGTAATTCTTATTTGAAAACTGTGTGTAAATCCCAGTTTGAGTTGTCTGTGTCACCCAGCTGAACACTGAAGAATGTTTTAAGCCTGTGAAGTTATGTTGTTCATTGTTGTAAATAATTATAGTAATTACTAGGCTGTGAAAGAATTCTATTAACTATTAATATGTAAAGTGAGACTTTCATATATTATATAATAAAATAGTAACTATTTGAACCTTACCTATGTGCATAAAATACTTTGTCTATGTACAACTGAATCATAAAAACATACCCTCTCTTTGAAAGTACCCAGTTCACCACTGGTTGTATGAGCTGATCCAACTACTTTCACCATAATTTTGATATATATCGACCCCTAACCCAAACGAATCCACAGGAATAGTCAACCTTCTACGGTCGGAACCACAGTGGGAGTTGGGAGGACATCAGAGTGCTCAGTAAATGTAGCTGCAGTGGTATAGGTAGCACTGATCCTCAACTCTCACTCGCCTTTTTCTGAGATTTTTCGCGCATTGCCACAACCTTCAGAGCTTAAATCATGGAGCTTTAGAGAAGGGTGCCTCTCGGAGGCCAGCAGACCAGGGCCTCATTATCCGTCAGACTACACTCAGCCCACTGGTTCCCCCATTACAGGAGGTAGCGAGAGAGAGAGATAGAGAGAGAGAGAGCGAGAGAGAAAGAGAGAGAGAAACCTATTTTTGCTGAATGATGTCTGAATGCCGTTTGAGTTTTACAGTCTCCATCAGAGGTGCAAAGATGTGGTAATGTAATTAGCCACCTGTTGTTTTCTTTTTAACACCATCTGGTTCTTAACTACTGAGCTTAAATCATGAAAACATCATTGAAAGGCACTGAATGTGATCTTCTTACCTGTGATGTAAAATGAGATGCACCACTGCTAGTTAGTAAGTTATAATCAGGCAAGAACATGTATGTATTATTTATGAGGAAATAAGGCAATGAGCCTATTTTTAAATATTAAAATGCTAGAGTAAAACATTACTTTTTCATTCTTATTAAAAACATTATTGTGCCTTCTCTCACTTTTAATGACATTTATCATAATCTTTCCTCGCTCCTACAGCAGATGTTGTTATACGTGTCCAGTACAATTTCATTGACTGCACTCATCAGTAAGACCAGGGTTGCAATTTCCAACTGAACAGAAACAGTCCATATTTCTAGTAACTGTCTCACTCCGTGATTCTGTTATTAATTAATGCCACCATGGCTCACACACTTAGATATGCCAAAAAGCTTATTAAAATAAAAAACATAAATCGACACCTTTACTTAATTAAAATCAAGTGACATTGTGGTAATATCATGATAATGATTTCATTCATATAACATTTATCACACAATTTCAGCTCCAGGTGCTGCACAATGAAAGTAGAACACAACGCGAGAGTGAATCACAAGGACATGTTTTAGAATATATGACAGAGTAGCATAATAAGGTAAACTAAAGCATATAGGACAAACTTAAAATAAAAAGGCCCAACTAGAAGGCCACTCGGAGATTAAAGACCTCCACCAAGACCAAATGCCTTATCTCGCAATGTTAACGAAAGTGAGAAAACACATGTGGATCCACCCCCGCTCCAAAATTGAACAAAATTGGTCCATGCTACACAACTCCAAAATTGACCTGGTAGTTTGTGTGTAATGCTGCTGACAGACCAGAGCCAGGATAAGACATATTTAAAAAAAATCTAACTTATAATGCCATAGAGCTGAGATAGGCAAGAAACACCATGGAACCACAAATGTCCCAGCTGCCCAAACATGTCCAGACATGTCCAAACTGATATCATACCCTCTCAGGGAGCTCAGTTTAGACATTTTCAGTGCTTTTCCATTCTTGGCTTTCATAAGATCAAGCAGCCACCTGCCACCATCCTCATTCAATCTGTGCAGGGGCGGCCCTAGCACATTTGGCGCTCTAGGCGAAAAATATTTTTTTCCCCCACGAAAACGGAATTGCAACTTTCAAACGCTATTTTGCCCTGTAAGACTGCATTTCTTTCACATAAACACAACAACGATCGCGACGATGAACAAACATTAATTCAAGAACAAATCACTGAGAAAATGTCACGCCTGTGCTGGACTACGCTCGGCCACGCCCCATGTTCTGTTTATGGACACACACACCACCACCACGTCATCTTCCAAATCGCCTGCAAATAATGTTTTCTTAGTCTTCTAAAAGTGAATCTAAAATGATATAACAAAAGTATGTATTATCATAATTTGTTAAATTTAGCTATTATGTAGTTATTAAGCATTTTGGTGTATTTGGACAGCCTGACATTTTTTTATTACAAGATGCATAGCTCTTGATTAGTTGAATCATGTCTAATTAAACTGGCTAGCTCGCTCCACCAAAACGAAAGCTGTCCAAATGTGATTACTCACATTTTTATGACGCAAAATGACGCAAATTGCGGTACAGCTGAACTTGAACTGATGTTTCGACTGAATGGCAATAACAAGGAACGTCACAAGCCACTGGCTAGCTAGCGTTAGCTAACTAGCAAAATTACATATTCAATCCATTCGCTAGTTAACAATAGTTGACAATACAACACTTGGATTTTTACCAGTATTCCTCACTTGTTGACAAGTCGCCGTGTTTGGCTTCCTTAATGGGTGTGCTATGCAACGAGTAAGATATGTGTAGTGTTGTTGCACTGGCTATTGGCTTTATATGTGCGCCCCTATTTTAATCATGTCTTTTTTTGTATAATGTAGAATAAATGGACATATCATTTTTCATATACCCGCCTCTGTAAAATCCTTAAAGAACTATGTGACAGGGAAACTTTCAATGATAAGGTACATCTTTTCTTCTTAACTCCACTAAAGTTCCGGGGGCAATTCACGCATTTGTGAACGTTTTCTTATCTGGAATTCATTCTAGGCTAGAACAGGATTTAAGGATTTACCTTTCTCCTTGGCACGTTTCTCTTCTTCTTCCTTTCTTTTCTTCTTAAATTGCGCCCCGGATGGCTTTTGCCTCTTCATTATTTTGTTCTTCAAAGTTTCTTGAACACACACACACACTCTAACCAATCGCCTCACTGTGCTAGCATGTTCTGACAACACCAAGGACGTACTTACCCCTTCCGTTTTCGATTTTTGGCTAATTTTACCCTAATGTTAGATTTTTTTTTTATGTCAAAATATTGGTTGGAGATATAGAAGGGGGCGCAAAAAAAACTCTGTCCAGCAAAAAAAAAACACAATTCTTGTTTTTTTTTTTTTTTTTTGCTGGGCGCAGTTTTTTGCGCCCCCCTCTGAGTGGCGCCCTAGGCGATCGCCTATACCGCCTGTAGGAAAAACCGCCCCTGAATCTGTGTGTAATGAGAGTTGTATCTGATCCCCTAAAGTGTTGCTGTGCTGGTACCCAGCGAGGGGTTATCATCCTGTTGGCTTAATGGGGGTGAAGAAGCAAAGCCGCAAATTTAAAGCAACTTCACGCAGTAATCTTCTTTGTATGCAGTCACGGCCCCATGGTCAACGAGATCACATGGCTAATCTCCCAGCAGTGGAATTACAAACAGCAAATATGGCAGAAGCTGAATTCATTTGACCTGAGATAGAGATGGAGGTTTGAATTTCCAATAAGCGTAGAAGCTGGACTCAAACCACAAATCTCTGAGAAGCCCTTGTGTACCATGTTATGTACTGGAGGAACACATTATTGTATCATTCAGTAACATTCAGTATGACAAATAATTTGTTTCACGTATTACTATGTTAATTCATTCGTTACCACAGAACCGTATTGTGGTTCTGAGTGATACAATTGAAATATACATTCCACATTGGTGAGTCACATATTACTCCAGCTTAGGCATTGCCCATTAACACCCAGGCTAATCAGAGCCAAGTTTTTGCATTTCGAAAGGAATTAAGCAAAACAAAACCAGAAAGTATGCATGGTGTATATGATTAAGGCACATGAAATTAATGTTTGTATGAATGTATGTTTGGATTATAGTTCACACACTTTAGCTCTTCCTTTAACTCCTCCGATTTATGATGTGTAACAAGGACATTTATCCAGATGTTGATAGGGTTGTGAGATAGGGTTATGTTGGGTATCAGGATATTTATTTTACAGCAAGTAACACTATAAAGCAATTACTTATGTACATAGTCAAGTCATTTTAAATCACTACATCATTACATTTGAGTTAGATAAAAGTGGTCCTCAACATAAAATTATCTTCATGCAATCCACGATTTAAATATATCACAGTATTTAATATTGTCTATTGTTGCATCGAGCATTCTGCTGAAAAAACAGGTGCATGCTTGAAAATCCCAGTGAAATACTCACAGGCAGCTTTGGTGTTGTATCTTGCTGCTCAGGTTCTATGGTTGGGCAGTCATGTTGTTGTGTTTAGCAGTTCTGGGCTACAGACAGTGCATGTTCTACTGTGAAGGAGTGCCTTTACGGATCACAACATGTGACGCGTGTTGCGGCTGTCACCAGCCAGTTGTGCAGTTGTGCGTTGTTGTTGTATACGTGCTGCTCAGGATCTATGGTTGGGCTGTTGTTATATTGGATAGGTTAGGTTGTAGGGAGTGAGTACTTGTATGTGACAATGAGAGGCTTGACCGCTGTGGGAAGTCCCCATCCAATAGCACAAGGAATTTAACATCTCTCCCTGTGTATAACTAAAGTCCAACTATTTAAATCTTTAGAACTGTTTTTGAGAAACAATCCCACTCAGAAAATGGGATCTTGAAGCATGGAAGATAAATTGGCCAAGGCAGAGAGACCCATTTAAAATTCCAAGGGCGAGGAAGAGGAAAGGCAATTTAAGATATCCTGTCATTACCAATGCATATCCATGGCACGAAGCATGAAGCATAATGGCGAAGTGCTTTCAGGATACTCTCTGCGCAATTTACTGCTACATATACCTAATTGGCTGAGAGTATTGTTTTTGCAATTAGAATATTAAAGACTTTAAAGACAGGTCTGAGGCCATTAGGCAAGAAAAAAAAAAACTATTCCCTCATAAGTGAAAATACCACCTGACTGGCTTTGAATCGTGACCTTTGGTGGTTGAAGGTTGATTTCTGATTTCAAGTAGGTGCAGAAAGGCAGAGATGGGGAAAGACCACAAGGGCAGGAGACTGTAGTATGTACATGGCAGATGTGTGTTATCTGACAATGCCGCAGTAACATATTGATCAACCACCGCGATACTGGTACATGAGCTTGATATAAACCGAGAATGAGGCCCTACGCTCTGCAACCGTGAAAACTGAGAAGCTAAAGCTTATGTGTTTAAATGTCAGCATGGATTCGTGCACAACCTTTATGCCCAGACAAAAGCCACCTGTGGAAGGTGTGTGTGTGTGTGTGTGTGTCTGTCAGACAGAAAACAGCAACACCTTTGATTACGTTCAGGGTGAATAATGTAGCTCATGTGTTTGATCCTTAAATTTCCACATACATTGCAATTACACCATGGCACACATACAGTCAGCATTAATAATATGAAATTGCTGAACAGATACCTGTTTGGTGCCTTGCTTACCTTAAGGGGACCAACACATACAGAGTGTCACCATTTTGTTGGCAAATACTTTGCTATGACAAAATGGAGTTGCAGTGTGCTGTGTTTCCTTGCTTCCATGTGAACACACCCAGATCTCAGATTAATGCCTGCAACCTCTCGTTAATAAATACAAAAAAATAACTCCAGGACCTGATGAAGTATTTCTTATTGCCTCATAAGATCGAACTAATGAGACCACATCACAGAGATACATATGTGCTGCCAAAGCATTGAACATTGCATATTCTCTCACACAGATGAACAGCTGTGGCTGTGTTTTCTGTCCCCTCTCTACTTCCTTTGGCCATGTCAGACGCTCCCTAGTCATTACTGGATAACACTGTCGCCGTCATGCTGTGATGAGAGCGCATACATTTGCAAGGTGGTTGCTATACATTTACCTCAGATGTGAATATTGAAAGAAAGAAAAATGAGGCCAAGTCCCGGCAACTGCATCAGTCAATCACAATCAACTAATTGCGGCGCTGCCGCGTTCAAATCATAGCTCAGCTGGAGGTTAATGAAAATAGCACCTCAGTGTGACATAACATCTGATCTTGTTAAATGCGCATGTCAAATGAAACACTGACTGTCTGTCAAAGACCAGCGCCCCCTCCGACACGTACGTTCACAGACATCTTTGGGTGATAACTCAGGTGTTTTATCTAGCCTATAGATGACAGGCCCTCTTCATTCAACCTGCAAGGCTGACGTTGAGGCCTGCAAAGTCTAACAAAGGAGGGAACCGCTGCATGCTGCATTCTTATGACCTTCAGAAAGCTCCACCTCGCAGGTCCTTGGACTAATGTAATGCATGTTATGGAAAAAATATTTACAGACACAGATATACTGAATGCACTGTAGTTTATCCAAAGGAAAGAAAAACAGGGGATGTGTGTATATGTCAGGGGTTTGAGTATGTTTGAGTACTGTGTGCCCAGTGAGTTTATACCTTAAAATTAAAAAAGAACACTGCCTTGGTGTGTGTGTTTATGTGTTATGCATCCTCTCTCCCTACGTCCCTCTCCTCCTTCCTTCTTTCTCTCCCACCGTGATTGTGGGTACATGAGTGTGTGTGTGTGTGTGTGTGTGTGTGTGTGTGTGTGTGTGTGTGTGTGTGTGTGTGTGTGTGTGTATGTGTGTGTATGTGAGCACATGTATGAGTGAGATGGATAACTGGTTCAATATACTAGAGTGTGTGAGGGGGGTCTACACTAGGACAACACTTTGAGATTAGAGCTGGAGTCGCACTGGGGTCAGAGCCATGCTTGAAGCAGGTTAATTGCTTAAGAAGGATGTTGGCACAGGCATCGTCAGGGCCTCATTAATCATTAAGACTTTTAGATAGCTCAGCAAGTGGCCTTGATGATGGAGCTTACCTGAACCAATACAGTGTCTTTCTCAGACTGCAAGGGACAGTGTCTCTGCACAGGTCAAATAATCCTTATAGACAAATCCATTCAATTCCAATTTGCTTGTGTCGGGCTGTTTACAAAAGGAAATGAAATAGGTTCTGAAAGATTCATGGTTTGTGTTCTTCATGGCTTGTGACCCTTGTTAAGAGAACCCGTTTTAAAAGAGGAAACTGTTTGAAAACTATTTTAAGCACATTGTTACGTACGTAGATTTTAAAACCCAGATATGTTAATGTGTCTTTGTGGGGTGGGGGTCTTTAACTGAGTGAAGGACACTACATGGGGCTGGCTTATCCCTGCATTATCAGGGGACAAGCAGGTCCCATATGAGGTTACATAAGTAGAGCTTAGTGTCCCTCACATGTCAATCATCCAGACTTTGACGGAAACATTTGTCAAACAATAACACTGTGTTAGGATCAGTGAGCAGGTAATGGGCTGTTTTAATGTGCTGACTTTTTACATTTAAACTTTACTATATAGCAGCGCAGTATTTTGAGAGACTTCAAGTTAAGATTTGAGACAAAGTTAGAAATTATCTTTCATATGGTATGTGTCATACCACAGGGATGCAAAATGCCTTACTGGTTAACATTTAAATCCACACATTCTCACTCTAGAGGAGCTGGTGATTACTCAACCTTACCAACCTTGGTTTACATCCAAGGAGTGTTGTAACACTTTGGAGGATTGTGTGAAATTGGCTGTCTGGCTATGGTGTATCCGCTCCCACCATTACAAAACATCGAACACCTAAAATACATATTTCTCTTGCTTTAAAACTATGCAAATGTTCTTAATGTATGTTATACTACTTACTGCCGCTTTAAAAACAGCAATATTTTGTGTGTCTCGGTATACAAAATTAAAACAGGAACTGTTTAGTATGCGGTCACTTTGTGTCGAAGCAGTTCAGCACAGAGTCACTATGTATAGGTTAGTAACAGTAAAAGTAAAAACAAAAAGTAAAAGTAGAGACAAAAACACACAAGTGATTATATCCATACTTTTATCACTGCATATTATACATTCAGTAATATCGTAGGGTGTGTATAAAAGCACCTTAATGCAATATTTGGAAATTAAGGTAAGAAAGACGAGGGCTGCAGACGATGTAACTGCAAACACCTGCGTGTTTAAATAGGCCCAGGCTAGTAGAGACACGGGAAAGGTATGGGTGGAGCTACTAATTAGCAGGGATCACCCTACCACATCTACCCCCAGGTTTTCAATCGTCGTCCCGATGATTCAACCTAAAGCCATGGTCTAAAATGGCCATCAATGGTCGGGCCAGGACAGGAGGGTCGCAAATCCTCTGATCCTGGGGACGAGCTAATAGTACAAATAGGGATAGTACTTGGCAGATGATGTGGATTAGAATGCTGCCCTGCACTAGCTCTAGTGGTCCGTCTTGAAGCTACAGCCTGATTGAGTAGCGGGCCTGTTATAGGTACCGCGTCCACTATGGCAGTATCAAGAGGCCTTTCTGTAGTCACCCTGGATGTGTCTATGAGACTACGAGACATATCATGCCCTGACCCCATGGCAGAGGAGGATTCTACCTCAGGAGGGCTAGTGTCAAACCTACCTATAGGGTGTTCAGACGGTTGTAATGAATCAGGATGTGGGTCAATGGCAGTAGAAGGTTCTGCACTAGCAGGGGCCAAGCCAGGTTCCATTATTAGGAGCGCCGAGATATCCTCAGACTCCCTTTCAAACTCCCTTTCAAGACACAGCTCACCCAACCCTTGGTCTGGCATAGCTTGTTGTGAAATTGGGTTTGGGGCCAGTTTCAACTGTGACCGGTGTACATGCTTCACCAGGGTGGGTGTTAGTGGGTTAGTTATGGTGTATACCCCACCATCACCTCTAGGAGTCTTGACAACCTTGTATACAATGGGTAATCAATGATTTAGAATTTTATGGCGACCACGGACTGTGTGGTCACGCAAGTATACCAAGCTGCCCTCACTCAGCCCCTCATCCCTAACAGACTGATCATATTTTGCCTTACAAAGCTCAGCAGCCCTAGCCAGCCTAGCTCTCACCCTGGTGTATGTATCTCGTAAAACCTGTTGGTGTCCTGCCACCCAATCTACCACCTGACCCCCCATGGGCTCATCCACCCGTGCCAACAGGAAGTCAACTGGGAGCCTTGGAGCCTGACCAAACATCAAAAAATTAGGGGATTCCCCGGTAACAGTGTGACAAGTGGTGTTATATGCAAAAACTACCTGCGCAAGGTGCCGCGTCCATGATCTCTTTTGTTCCAAGGGCAACATCCGGAAGAGGTCATGGAGTGTCCGGTTAAACCGTTCACACTGCCCGTTCCCCTGTGGGTGGTACGGGGTTGTGCGAGTCTTTTGCACCCCATAGATCTGGCAAAGCTGAGATATTAGTGCACTCTCAAAATTTCTTCCCTGATTGGAATGAATCCTGGCCGGCACCCCAAACCTATAAAACCACTCGTGAACCAAGATGTTGGCAACAGTGGTAGCCTTTTGATCACGAGTGGGCACAGCCTGGGTAAATTTTGAGAAAACGTCAGTCATTACCAGGATATTCTCCCGACCATCACTAGACTGCTCTAGAATGGTGAAATCAATAGCTAGGATTTGGTTTGGGCTTGAAGCCAGTAAATGTGCCATAGGGGCACGAGCAGGAGGTTGAGTAGACTTAGCCCATGCACACTGGTTACAATTCTGGCAGTGCCGCTCAATTTCAATGCTCATGCCTGGCCAAAAGCATCTCCTACGAATAAGTTCATAGGTACGATCCCTGCCTGGATGACCATGTTCATTGTGCAACTGCTGAAAAACCACCCCTTGCAAGGCCTCTGGAAGTACCAGCTGATCTACCTCCTCCCCACCCCCTGGGAGCTTAATGTGGCGATAAAGCACACCATCTTCCAGGGACAGTCTTCCCCACTGATGGAGTAATTCCAAGCATGCTTTAGGCATTGCCTGGCGTTCCATTTTCGTAGGGTAACGCTGTTGTGAGAAGAACTGGAAAACCTTACCAATAACTGGGTCTTGTCCCTGCAGCTGCCCAAGGTCTACCTTAGTGGTGGAAGGGAACACTGTGACCATGTGCTGTGTGGCCTCAAATGGTCTTAAGCCTTCTAGCTGCTCCACAAGTGCAGCTGGCAAAGCCATCCCAGCATCTCGCTCCAAGCCCGGGGCTATGGTATATTACCTTGACAGCGAATCAGCATTGCCGTTAACGCGGCCTGGACGGTAGCGGATTTCAAAATCAAATGCTGCTAATTGTGAATTCCAACGTTGCTCCAAAGCACCAAGTTTGGCAGAGTTCAGATAGCTCAGTGGGTTGTTGTCAGTGTATACAATACACTTCTGCCCCAACAGGTAGTCTCGAAACTTGTCCGTTAGTGCCCATTTTAGTCCCAACAGTTCTAACTTCATGGAGCTGTAGTTATCCATGTTTCTTTCTGTGGGCCTAAGGCCTCGACTAGCGTATGCCACTGGCCTACGTTTACCATCATCTTCCTGGCTGAGTACTGCCCCCAACCCCAAGTGGCTCGCATCGATTTCGAGCACAAAGGGCCTGGAAAAATCAGCATAAGCCAAGACGGGTGCAGTCACCAGCCTCTCTTTCAACAGGTGAAAGTTCTGCTCGCATTCCTCACCCCAACCACGTTCGAGTGGCTTCCGAGAACCCCTCTTTTTCCTGGTCCCGGACACTTCCGCAACGAGGCGATGTAATGGGGCAGCAAGCTTAGCAAAGCCCTCGACAAATCGCCTATAATAGCTTGCAAATCCTAAAAAGGACCGCAGCTCTGTGACATTGGTAGGACGCCTCCACTCAGATACTGCACTAATCTTGGCTGGATCGGTGGACACACCATCTTTGGAGATGACATGCCCCAAATAGGTCACCTGCTGTTGAAAGAAACAACACTTTTCTAATTTAGCCTTAAGGCCTTCTTGTTTCAGTCAGGTGAGCACCATTTCTAACCTCTCCAACTGTTGGTCAACAGTGGATGAAAAGATGATAATATCGTCCAAATAGAGCAGCAATGTTTGAAACCGCTGGTCACCAAACATACGCTCCATAAGACGTTGAAATGTGCTTGGGGCATTGCATAATCCAAACGGCATGCGGTTGAATTCAAACAACCCAAAAGGCGTGCAAAAGGCGGTCTTGCTCTTATCCCCCTCTGCTACCGGAACCTGGTTATACCCACTTGCTAGGTCCAATGTGGAGAACCACTTAGCCCCACAGAGAGCATCCAGTGTTTCCTCAATGCGGGGCAGAGGAAAAGCGTCCTTCCTGGTCTTACTATTTAGTTGGCGGTAATCAACGCACAAACGGATCTGGCCATCCTTCTTCCTCACGATCACTATAGGAGAGGCATAAGGGCTACTGCTCTCTCGTATTACCTGATTTTGCATCAGCTGGTGGATATGTTGTTTAACAGCCTCATAATCTGCAGGAGGTATGCGGCGATAACGCTGGCGTATCGGTACACTGTCCAATACGGGGATCTCATGAGTGATGAGCCCGGTACAGCCCAAATCACCCTCTTCAGCTGCAAACACAGACTTATGTTTATATAACAGCTCCCTCACCTGGGCCTGCTCAGTGTGTGAAAGCTTGGACAAGTCTGTGTCATCGATCATCTTCCCTACTCGGTCAATTCCCACAATCTGGGAGGGATTTACCGTTGGAGCTACGACCTGTTCTACAGCTGACACCGTAACAACCCCATCCGGCCATTCCACTGCCTGAACTGGGCATAACGTTCCAACTGCAACATGTGGTTGTATTAGTGCATCTTGCTCCCCCACATTGACTATGGGTACATAGGCAACACCCCTGGTAACTGGGACCAGTGACACTGAGGCCAGTGGGCCTGCCGGCAATAAATTCTGCTTCTGTAAGGGCTCGAACAACATCATTGAGTTTGCCCCAACTGATAGGGAACAGGTTACGGCTACAAACCGCAAGGAATCAGCGGGTACTCGCACCGCTGTCCTACCTTCAACCTTTGCTTGTCTTTCCCCAGCCCCTGGGGCCTCACTCCTCACCTGTTGGCAATATTGTAGAGCACACTGCCATGCTGGGGTTGCCCACACACTTTGAAGATCAAATAAATGAGTGCCATGCTGGTTAAAAAGTTCCTGGTAGCATTCCTGGATGACATTCATCCCCAACAAGCCAGGTAGTCTACCGTCTGAGGATGGACTAGGCAGGTCTTTTACAATCAACACCCCTTTGTTATAAATCGGTTTCCCTAGTACCACAAAATCTAACTCTAGATATCCCACATAAGGAATTTCTAGTCCGTTGGCAGCACGGAGTTGTAACCACCCACAACTATGCAACTTCTCCTTGCCCCATGGCTCAAAACGTTGTTTAAAGAAACTCAGAAAGAGTAGTGACCATAGACCCAGTGTCTAATAAACATGGAATCTCCACCCCACCCATAGTAACAGAGACAGAAGGGCAATTTCCTAATAAGTTTGAAACGGCCTGGTTACCACTATTTTCTGAGGCCTGTGAGCCAAGCACTACCCCTCCTGAAGTGTAGCTCCTCACTTCAGGGGGGGGACGTTTTCCGCCTGCCTACGCTGATCCTGTGACTGTCCAGGTAATGCGGTTACTTGTTCCACGGACCGGTTGTAAGATCTTGTACAATCCCGGGCCATATGGCCAGGTTGGTGGCAACGCCTACAGATAATTGGGTTGTTAGACCAGGGGCGACCAAGTGCCGGGTGGGACTGCAAATGCTGTAAACCCTGGGTGAGTTGATTAAGCTGTGCTTGTTGGGCCTTAAGCATTTCTTTCAATTCAGCCAGTTCTGAGTTTTTAGCTATCGGGGTGGGGGATAATGTACTACGCCCACGTACCTGATATTGAGTGGCAAAAGATGCTGGAACAGAATTGCTCCTTTCTCTCTGGTCAACTGAGCACATCCCCTCTTCCACCCACCTGATAGCCTCTTTCCGAACTTCCAAGAAAGTGGACCTAGGACTGAGTCGGACAAAACGCTTGAGTTCTCGCCGTAGGCCATGGTCATACACCTGTTCTATAAACTGGTCTCGCAGTAGAGTTTGGCATCTCACCTGGGGCATGTTGCGTGATTTGCTCCATCAGTGCTAATAGTGCATGTGAAAAGTCTTGTAAGGACTCTACTTCCCCTTGTTTACGGGAGAAAAATGTCTCCTGCAGAGAAATATATGATCGAGAACACCCATACAGTTCTTTCAAAATGGCAAAAACCCTTGTCGGGTCCTCTCGCTCTTCCTCGGGTCTAAACCGAAGTTCCCTCTTTGCAGAACCACCTAGGTGGTCAAGGATAAACAGAGCCTTCTATACAGGTGATAGATGACGGACCCTCAGACTGGCCTGAACATCCTCCATCCATTCAAAGAGGTCTTCATCTGCCCCCCCACTGAAAATAGCACACCGCCTTTCTCTCGGGAGGAAAACTACACGCTCTGTAGCTACCCTAGAAGTAGCCCCTGGGTTGGCAGGAGTATGGACACTTGTGCTGGTGGTGGCCTGGGAGTCCACAGCGGTGCTAACCCGTTGTTGTAATTGCTCATTCTGTGTGTTCAACATCTGTACCTGCCTACGCAGCTCCGCTAATTCTTCTTCCATACTAAATAGAGAAAAGAGAATGTGGTCACTTACAAATCAGGTCACGTCTCCCTCTCAACCTCAGGAGATAACCGGTCTTACGGCTGTAGTCTCCCTCGGTCCTTGTCAGCTGCTGCTTTGCTGCTTGGAACAGAACACCCACTCACTCACACAACCACTACACAACAATTAAATCAAAATCACTCAGGACTCAGTGCAACACAAAAGGAGATACCAAGTAGATGGTATACGACTGAGCTCAAACCCCTTACTACACTTCTATGCAGTGGAGGAAAAACACATCTCTGTATTGACCCTGCTCGCAGCGCCAAATGTGGTGGGCCGACTGCACAGTGGTTAGGCCTCTCACCAGCCTGCTCTACACACCTGTGCAGCCCCACTTAAAGCCAAGCTATGGCTGAACTAGTCGTAATACAGGCCAGTCAACCGAATGACAGACAGAGATGAGTTTCCACAAAAGCATATGGTTTTATTTGATCAAAGTTTAAAAGGAAAAGGACAACAGTTACACATGCACTGGTACTGATAGGAGGGCTTTGATGTGCAGACCGTTCAGGAGCTAAGCATCCATGGCCTACTGAGTTTAACCTAACCAAAAAGAGAAAACAGAAACAAAACACACAAGCACAGCAAATTATATGATCCAACCCAAAATCAAATGATAAATAAATCAGTGCTGCCAAATCAAAATCACCAAACACAATCCTTGGGTGTAAAACCAAACATCAAACTATAATAATAATGGCAGGAAAACTCAGCAAGGCCCTAGCACACTTATCACTCCGGGATAACACAACAAAAATAAATAAACTAAAATTGCTCCGACAGTGTGGTTAGTCAAACAGTACAGTGATTCATATGATCATACGAACGAGACAAGTTTATTGATGGTCGAACTCGCCCACGCACTTACACACCACAGGCATACAATACACAGAACACACCGCAGACATGCCACAACTGCACCATACAGCCTGCCTGGAGCACGTCAGATGTTTAGTTCGTCGGGTAGCTCCGTTGGATTAACCAGGCGGTGACAGTCAGGCAGTGAAACCAAGCAGTGGAGCCAAGCAGTGTAGCAACAAGCAGCCCACAAATAAAGCAGCGTTGCGTCGTGAGAACGCAGCACAAGATGGTAGCAGACAAACGCAGCAAAGCAGCAGCCAACAAGCCTCTGTAACAAAAGGTCAGACTATAACTCCCTAACACCCTTTGCAGCAACATACCTGTAACGCTGTATGTTAGATCTATGGCCAGGAGACCGTAACAGTCCATACACCTCCACCTATACTGCACCAGAGAACAAGCAACCATTACCCCACGCTTATTTCCCACAATACTAAATAGCGCTCACCAACAGCACTCACCGGTCCTGGATAAGAGCTGGTTATGGAACGTGATGAATCCAACATCCAACTCCTAGTCGCTAATGACTTCCAAGAACCACGAACTAGACACACGCCACACAAGCAATCTTTTTCCCACAAGCTCAACCAGCAGACAACGTTCCAACACTACTCTGGGCTGCAGACGATGTAACTGCAAACACCTGCGTGTTTAAATAGGCCCAGGCTAGTAGAGACACGGGAAAGGTATGGGTGGAGCTACTAATTAGCAGGGATCACCCTACCACAAATGGTTAGAAATAGACTGACTGATTTAGTGATATACTGTAGAGTGATTATTTTAGAGAAATAATTGATAATTTTGACTGATTTACCACTGTTGGTTTACTGCCTTCTAGAGTAGTCCACTAGATCATGAAATCAAAATTATATTCAAAAAAGAATAGTCAGACAGAACATTAAAATCTCTTCATTTACATGTGCACTAAAATTGTTATAGTAATGTATAGCCTACTAAAGTATTTAGCAAGACAAAACTCCTTTGTATTATACAAATTAACTACCTGATGTCTATTAAACTGCATATCACCACACCTCATAGTTATTTTTTGCATATTGTATATCATAACTGCATGCATATTTATAAAAACTGGTTACTTCTTTTCAGCATTTTGACATTTTTTAGTGGTCATAATGAGGACGAAATACCAACAGCAAAGCTTCAGTGACTGATGTTCCATTTACTGCAGAGCACAAAGACCTGCAGTTGGGCCAAAGTCATTACCACCGAATGCCTCTTTGTGTACTGAAGGCCCACGTGCTTTTTGACACGAGGGGTCAAGAAGGCTGGCCGGTGGATGGATGTGCGCCTTTACAAATTGTGTATTAATGTAGGAACCATGGTGCAGAATGGCGGCTCATACATGGCAGAGGATGAACACTCAACCAGTGACAGCACTTTGGAAGTCATTAAGGGGCCGCTGTAATTATGCCATTATGCTGCTCATTATGGGGAGACTGTAGTCTAATCTCCCAGGGGTGCCCAATCACCACCGAACGCCATTAGACAGCTCTTCCTGACAATTCATCACCAGTGGCTTACTAAACGATAGGCTCGCCTCGTGTTCCGTCGCAGAATTCCTCTGGCACACCAATTCCGAAAGGGCCAGCAAGAACAATTGGCCTAGGTTAATCTCTGTGCTAGCTTACAGGAAGATCATGTCATGGGCAAACGCTATTCCATTTTTTTTTCTGTGAGTGGTATAAGTGATGAGAGAGGGGACCCTTGTGCAGGTACAGGACTACAGTCCAAACGGCGTAGAATTGCCGCCATCACTGTTTGTTGAATCAATGCGGGTGTGTGGATTTTAAATTGTGTTAAAAAACACTTAGAATACAGCTGCCAACATGGTGTCTTCATGTGTCCTTGCACACTGCGTATTCTCTCTATTGCTTGTCATCACAGGCATTTGTCAGACAAAGCACTCGCCAAACATTTGCCCACCTGGAATCATAGACCTGACAGGCACCTCCAGAGATGTAATGATCTCCTGGAGTCTGTGGTAAGGTAGGCTCTCTCTTTTAACAATTCTTTCTTTCTCACACTTTCTTTCACAATTCTTTCTCTTCTCTCCCTCATCTCACCTCAATCTTTAACTCTCTTCTCCTCACCTTCCCTGTCCCCGTTTCTTCCCTGTTGTGGCAGCAGATGTGCTGTCGCATGGCTGTGTTATGTCTGTAGCAGTGTTGAGGGGTCCGCTGAACTTCTCAAATCTAAGAGTGACACTGACACTTCAGTCACAGCATGGATACTCCTGATGTCAAGGGTGTCATTGTGCTTTCAATATTGAGGGGACACGGACAGATCCATTAAGTGACTGAGTCAAATCCGTCTTCTTACATTATCCTGTATTACCTCGTATATTGTATCAATGTATAGGCTACCCCTCCATTTCAATTGGATTTTCAAAAAGTTTTGTCTGTCCACTTTCAGTAGCTGACTGGAAGTAAGAAGACGATGGGTCACTCAGAGGACCTTACCCATTATCTGAAGAGTCTCAAGTCGTTTTAAGTGAGACATCATGGAGTCGGCATTTCTTCACAGTTATTCTTCCCTTCACTGTCAGGATCATAGCCAATCCCGAGACCTTTTCATTCACCTCCAGTCTGTCCTCTAGGATGCCCTGCTGAATTGATGCTGGCACGTAAGAGATGAAAGGACTTAAATGCAACCGTGTCTGGTGGAAAGCAGAAAGCGTCTACACACAGTGTTGGAGCCATATTGAAAGCTTTTTGAATTTAGATAAGAAAACCTGTTAGAGATATTTTGCGTTAGCTTATGATATCTTGACATAAGAAATATTAATATTAAATACAAACATGAAATATGAAATATGAATATGAAAATTGTTTATTTACCTTTGATTGTGTATCCCAAAGGAGACTGAGATGTGTTACTTGATGACTGTGTGTGACGTATATTATGCTCCTGGGTTCTGCATCACTAGGACGCCGATAGGTAGCCTTTAATTAGGTAATTGTTTGTTTGTGGATTAGATGGCGGAGAGCAAGAGTTCCGACCATTTTTTATTTTGTTTTAGTCAACTGGAGTTTCAAACCTCATGAATTACTTGTCAGTTATTTTGAACCGCCTACATCTCAGTACTTGCTCATCCGTGCGACAAATGTGTGTCTGCAACTCCCCACTCAACCTTCGGTGGCTAAATGGAATAATGTAATACTGCCTGGATTAGCCATATACATAGACACATGTAAGTCTGCAGAGACAGTTGCAGACTGCCGGACAGACTGAGGGAGTTGAACCCCTACAGATCTTACACAAGGGATTTCAATGTATTACGATATACAAAGGGTGTGTGTGTTATTGGCATGCTCAGCCCACTGTCTAGTGTCACTGACCTCACATTTTCGCACTTGAATAGAAGCCATTAACCAAAAGATATGCACTTACTTACAAGTTTTTTGCCAGCCAAAACGTTTTCCAATAAATGGAACTGATACGTTCTTTCTGATAAGTTTATTCCCAGGAGGAATTGAATACCTGACTTTGACACGGCCTTGGTCTAGTGACAAGTCTAGTATAATCAGCACACATTTCATTGTGATCAAAAATAGACCATGACCATGAATACTGCAAGTCAAAGCCTAAAACATTTGACATTATTTTTTTACATTAAGAGCAGCAACCCATGGCGAAGATCTAACAGTGACAACAATATATAATGCAAAACAAGAAGACACACAAAATACTGGTGCAGCCAAGATTAAAATGCATAAGCCCCCCTCAGAACAAGCTCTTCTTTTTCCAAGCTGTTCACCAACAAAGGATTAGGGGTGTAAGAAAGTGTGCAAATAATGCCTGAAGATTTCCAGTTGCCAGTCTCTCTAATTAGTTAAATGGCACAAATGCCTTCTGTTGAAATGTGCTAACAAGCAGATTATAAAACAAGGACGACCAAACAAATGAGAGAAAAAATGTCCAAGCAGCCTTGTGATGTGTTTACTCCTCCAATTACTGGCTGTGTCGAAGGAGCGGGATCATTCAGTGGCAGCAATGTTCGGTGTCCAGGATAGGAACTACCTGCAAATGTCTCCCTGCAGAGTTTGAGGGATGTGTTTGCGTGTGCTGAAGACAAGCATACAAGTTTATTTGTTATGTAATATAGGTTTGGGGGAAAAAACTGTGTGTGTGTGTGTGTGTGTGTGTGTGTGTGTGTGTGTGTGTGTGTGTGTGTGTGTGTGTGTGTGTGTGCGTGTGTGATTATGCTGTATATATTTCGATGTCACTACATTATGAAGTGATCTGTTGGCAAAGTGATTAAGATTTGGTGCAAGAGTAAGTTGTTGTTTTTTTATTCAGAGACTTTTAATGTTGAACATTTTAATGTTCTTTTTTATTTAACCCCGAGGCTATTGTGCCTGACAGATGGTTCAGACACATGGAGAGGCAGAAGTATAATAGATTGTTGTCTAAAAGCATCCCTTGTCATAAGAAATACAGAAAATGTAACAGAATAATAACAAGCAGAATATGTTAATGCTTAATACCTAATTAATGGTAGAACAGTTTAAATCAGTTTAATTGGCAAAAATTATACTGTCACCACTGACAGGAAACAAAAAAGGATTACTGCAAGTTTTTGACAAGTTTATACATAAATGGGTTTATAGTGCACACTTACAATTGATTAGAGTTTCAATGTTTTGTGGTTTAATCTCTGGATTGATCAGTTACAAATAGCACAACTGCAGACAGCTAGTAAAAGTAGAACAAATATGTGTTGCTTCAGGAAACATCTGTAGCCAATATTTCTGGATTTGAAAGCAATGGATGGAGGTCAAATTAATTTAAGGAATTTCTCTTTTAAAGTGTTGCAGAAACTTGGACCCCACTTCAGTACAATGTACACATTTTATACAGGTGGTCCCTTCAAAATTTCACTTTGTTAGGGTCAGGTGCTTACTGTCACATGATAAGTACACTGAAGTGACCCCATAGGTACACTGTACATTAGATTGCACTGTACCTTAAATTGTAGCCGGTTAGATTTGCTTTATCAATAGAAGAGGTGTCAGTTGATGAAATACATTCATTTCATTGTCAAAATCTCCAGAACTAACATTTCAATATTTAGCAAAAACCTTTCTACCCACTGTGAGCATGCCAGATGACCCCAAACAACACTTATGATGCTTATCCCATAAACACACCTCAAGCTGTCATTGCTGAACAGGCAGGTGAGGACAGGGAGTCACTGGATACAGTGCCACTAGAACCTACTTTACCAAAGGGAGGCTGAAGACAGATACAAAACTTTCTATTTTAATATTATTCAGACTTCTAAATAAGGTTTTAGTTCATTTTCAGTGTTGCTCAGAAATGTCATTGTGACATTCACTCATACTTTGCAAAGACAAATGTCAGAGAGAACATTTGTAATATCTAGGTCTAGACTTCAGAACTGGAGGGCTAGCTGAAGGCTTCAGAGATAGGTCCTAATTGCTGGACTCATCTGAGGATTTTTCACCAGCTCAAGGAACCTTCAAAAATTCATAAACTTCATCTCTAGCTGGAAAAGATCAGAAATTAGAGCAATCCTCTCATCTCGTTGGCTCTTTTCATGCCCAAGTTGCCTCTGCATCCTCCTCCTCCACCTTCATCTCCTCTCCCCTGTCAAGAGCGGCCTTTTGCTTCTTTGTTCTTCCCTGGTTCAAAAAACTCACCCCCCAAGAGAGGCTTCAGCTGGAGCATTGCTGCAAGCAATAACTCAAACTTTTTCAATAACATCAACCTCTCCCATCCTGAGAGACATGCCAACATATATTGCTCGGAGATCTAAGGCTCTGCTTTTCTGAGTAAACAAGTATGATGTGTGTGTGTGTGTGTGTGTGTGTGTGTGTGTTTTTCCAATTTCTTCTCATGCACTCGAGGGTAGTTTATATCAAGCTAAATGCACCCATCAGGCCAGTGCAGAATAAGTGACATGCCGGCATGGGGAGGAAACAGACAAGGTCTCATTTTGCTTGAATATACACTAGAGAAGACGCGACTAGAGGATGTTCCTGGCTCGCCTCTGTGAGACCACACATCCATGGCAGGGGCCTCTCTCGACGCTTCTTTGAGCACTCGGGGATTGTGCAGCCAACTGTCTGCACGCAACAACAGCGTCTCCCTCTCCAAGTCTGGACATCCGCAACCCAACCAAATCTCCTCTGCCTTGATTAGCTGTGCCAGTGGAGTTGGTAGTGTGCACACAACTGTGTCGAAACCCATTACCACAGAGCAACATAGCTTTCTCCCCCAGAAGGCAAGGCTTCTCCAGTTTATTTTTTTTTTCATTTTTTTTTTTTCACCTCCCCTCAACCCATGCTGTCGGAAGCAAGCTGTCTTGTCTGGTTCACTCCATCCACTCATTTGTAGCAGCGCTGGAGAAAAGCAGCAATTCCATAGATAGTTTATTCCTCTTTTTGTTGGGGATCGGAGGATTTTCAAGCTGTTGCTGGGGTGTCGTACGGACACGGGCAATGCAGTTGGCCATATTTTCATTCATGAGAGTCAGAAGGATGTGCGCAAATTTGGCCGGCTCACTTTGATGTCAGACATCTTTTGCAGCAGCAGCAGCAGCAGCAGCAGCAGCAGCAGCAGTCATTTGTCCCAGATTCGCCTCTGTGTGAGAATTAAATGAAGTGAAATTCTAACACATGCATGCATGCAAACTCGCACATTCACATACACATACACGCACACACACACACACACACACACACACTCTTACATGCAAACACACACACACGCATGCACACACGCACACACACACACACACACACACACACCCCTCTAGTATAAGCAGTAATAGTATGTCATTTCCGTGTATTTCTGCTTCCCCTGAAGGGGCCAGTGTGAATGAGAGATAACTATTAGGATAGTGTTTGTGACCAGGGTGGTGTCTCTGTAACACACCATACTCTTTCCTTTGGGGAAGAAGAACGGGCCCTGATAAAGGATAGTTGGCCCATCGCAGAAATCCGTGCCTTGCCGCCTGGGTGAGTCATCAAACATTTATCAGCGGGACCCGCAGGAAATAATGTCACTAGCAATCAGCGATAGGCAAAATGTTTTTAAATCCATCATTTGTTCTGTTACATCCCGGGGCACTGTCAGTGTTTTGGTTGCTTCACGGCTAAGTTTGCATTGAGCCTTCAGAATGGCTACAAATTAATCCCGACATGCAGGTACAAAAATGAAAACACATTCTTGGAGCGGTGCAAAAAACAAAACCACCGACTGCCTTTCTGTTTATGATGGACTTGGGCAAAGCTATTTTCATAAACTTTCACAGCACAACGCTCCCCTTTAACGAGCATCAGCACTAAGAACACACTGACGTGTCGTCTGTGAATGTGCAATGGCATGTTTTAAATTCACACAGCTTTTGTCTGGGGGGGAAAAAACACTTCTTTATTGCATGACTACCTTTCATGTGTAAATCCGCCTCCCACAGAGACTGTTATGTTCTCTTGGGAGGGTGGCCAAATAATTATTTGAAGTGTGATTAAATAAGGCATTCAAACACTCATCAAAAGTGAACCCTTTTTCCATTTACAGTCATCACAGCGTATTCCTGCTGTGCAGTCTTCGACAACAGATAATTTCACTCAAGTAAAGGCCTAAAACCTCTGTATAATATACTAGCATATTTAACCAAGGCTGGGGAAAGGCACCAAAAATGGTCTCTATTCATCCAGATGTTGTCTCTTTGACACAATGTTCAAGGCCAGGTTCAAGTTGCTTTCACACAGATGTTGAACATTGGTGTAGCAGCGGTCTATGAAGATACCAGAGAGTAAGTTTGATGGTATGTCACTGGTTCAGGAAGATACACCCCAAAGATGCAAATGTCCTCAGACAGTGCAAAGCGATTGTAGACATACAGTTCATCAGTATTATTATCAGAATTTGGTCAATTAAGTATAGTAGTGCTCACTCATCACGCAAACACACACACACACACACACACACACACACACACACACACACACACACACACACACACACACACACACACACACACACACGCACACACACACACACACACACACACAAAAACACTATCACAGGACTGCATGCATGGCCGTATTGAACATTTGGAAGGCTTGACATCCTGGGGAGAAAGAATCTCCCAAAGACATGCAGGGTTTTGTTTGACTGAGTGAAAGCCTGGGTCATTGGGTCATCAGGAGAGAGTAGACAGGTGATGCTACAGGGGACTGTATGTGTAGATATACTGATGCCTCTCTGGGATATCCCAAGAGGCAGTTGTCAGGGTTGGAAAGAACCAGGTGCCTAAAACACAAGAGTATCAGTGACCATAACACGAAAGGAATGGGGAGTGCATGAGATATTGGAGGTTGTGTACTATGTTTATGTTGATGAATTTGAACGCCTGGACCCAAATGCAATCTCTTTCTGCATTCCGTAGCCACTGTGCCAAGACATTTTGCGGTAAATGCACTTGTGTGGCGCTGCATTTATTTTTCTGCCTGGTGAAATTATTTGAATAGAAATAGAATATGTCGCCACACCTATATCCAAAATCCATGTCTCGGCGGAATCTTTCATTAATCTAGTTTAATTTAAAGACAAACGCCCGGGCAGAATAGGCCATTTTCAGACCCTTTGTTAACAGCTCAATAGGGTACTACTGTCAGCCGTATGACCCCCTCCTTAATTGTACGAATGCCCAGGACACAGAAGTACCAACAGTATTTAATTATAAAAATAACTTTATTTGTAAAAAAGGTTGAAGATAATTTATATCTTTAAAAGCAGTCTTTCAATCAATTAAATGTCCACAAGGAAAATCAAGTAGCGAGCTGACAGCCAGCTGGGGTCCAATTGCAGTCAAATAAAGGCTGACATCTGTCCAGTGTGGATCGCTTGTTGTGTCGTCATGGGCGACGCCCTCTTCAGATGATGGGCTTCTCCGGGGATTCCCAATGACGTCAGTCACCGCCTCTCGGAGCAAGCAGTCCATGCACCACAATAAAATAAATAGTTAAAAACTCAGGCAATGCAATAAACAGCGCAATGGGGTTTAGATGGAAACAAATACTTCCCTTCACGTTGGATATCGTGAGCGTTGGAGTATTTGCCACTTTGGCTTCTCTTGGTTCTGACTTCTGTCAGTGGAATCCTTGCGGTCCCAACCCGGAAATGGCCACCAGCAGACCTCGGATAGTCAGGCAAAGGATCAACGTACCGCAGGCCACGTACACAGTAATAATGGCATGTAAAAATAGGAAGCAAAGCTTACGTTCCTTTGCTCGGGAATTGTGAGCATTGATCATTCAAATACAGCTCTCCGTGACGATAGCGTGTTCTGGGCTGCTTCCATCCGTTGCAGCTCAATTCATTCATTCATTCATTCATTCATTAATTCATTCATTCCGTCCGTCCGTCCGTCCGTCCGTCCGTCTGTCTGTCTGTCTGTCCGTCCGTCCGTCCGTTCGTCACGGTTTCGCTGTCCCCGCCGGGCCTCCATTAATCCAACAGCTTCCTGTTTATATACCCCACCTCCTTGCCCTCGCTCCCGTCGATAGGTAGGTTACTAATGGTCCAGGTATGTGTCCAGGTTCAAGCAATAAAGCAATCAGTGAGCCCCAAGGGGAAGTCTGTGTGGTGAACAGTGTTCTATGCAATTTCACACGGTGCACATTAATGGAGGATCACAGTACACACAGTGAATACAAAAGGGTGATACATTTCATAAGCACAGCACTCAAAAAGGCACAGCACACAATAATCACAGCAAGCTAGATACACACTAAACCATTCACCTAGTCCCAATATGCTGACACTACTGTCTCCAGGGCCTAGATTTACAGATTCAACTTTTGCATCACAGCCTTCTTTTTGCTTATGACAGCAGGTCTGTTCTCATTGGTAATGGGCTTGACTGTCTGCTTACAAACCACATGAGCAGCAGCAACCGTTTCGTCAGTCAGAAAATAACTATTAACAGTGTTTGAAATGTCACATAGTGCAAACCAGAGCCTGTCAAAACAATGGTATTGGTACATACTGTCAAAACAAGTTACGGGCCACTCAACTCATTTTTGTTTTGATAGTACCTAAAATATAATTTATTTACCTCAGTTGGCTCTGTACTTTACGGGACAAAGGGTCAGAATGCTGTGCAGTACCCTTCAACGCAAAGCGGAACACCTGGTCACCCTATATGGGGGGCACCATGTTTTAAACGACATTTTAGCCACAACTCTATGTTAAAAATATTCTATTTAATGTATTTATTTATGCGTCACGTCCTTTTTGAGTCAGTGGGCGTGACGCCACTAAGTGTCTTTCACAGCTGGCTTAGGCTCAAATGCCTTCCCCTCAAAAAAAGTGCAAATGCCTGTATTACCATTGCTCCTGTGGGCTTATCACTTCTACATTCATTATTCATTAGCACTGTGGACACTCATGAATGTTAAGGATTTAGTAGGGACTTTGCACACGGAATTTAATTACACTAGGCCTCACAGTCAGCTGATTTTAGTGTTTCACACCTTTTTATTTTGCCATGCTTGGACAGTATCGTCTCAGTAGTAAATAGCCTACTAATTATTTCTGATGCATTCTACCGTATGTCATTATATCATGTCTTACCACTGGAGTCACCAAATCGCAAGCAACAGTAAAAGTGATCATATGGTTCTCAAGTCAAGTTCTCAAGTACATTCTGATATTCTGTTTGAGAGACATTTTGAAGCTCTCAACAAAGGCCTAGATAACTTCCTACTCTGTTTTCCAAGACTTTATCCATTGCAAATTGGTGTATTGTTTTGTATTTTGTTAATACCCCTGAGAGCAGACACATTGACATTGTTGAATTTCAACTGAAAACATTCTATGTGCTGTCACCTGAACCAATCTGCCCTCTGATCAGTAGTACTGAATATAAATGCACATGTTCACTTGTATTGCTCATTGCCAGACTATAATACAACAACTGAGCCATGGATAGGCCTACATGTCCTCTCTGTGGTCTGAAGCAATGGAATTGCATGATTATATGAAACCTACATGTCCAGTCATTTGTATTTATTTTAGAGAGCAGAGTTCTGAGTTCTAGCCTCAACTTGGTTGTGCATATATACAAACACAAGATAAATGTGATGGTATCCACAGTAATAACAATAAATAATGTATGGAAGAAATTATATTTGTGGTGATATTTTGTGAAGTATCATTTTTATGGCACACAATGTAATCTAAGTACCCTAATAACAGGGGCTTTTCTTTAATGCGTCGTTGTCTAACCACCGTCGCAATATCTATTATTACAACCGAAATCGCAATCACAAAAATGGTGGCAAAGTTGGTTGGTTGGAACTACTGCTCGCAACCAGTCTGTAGAAGCACCATCCCTGGGAAGTTCACAACGTTTTAATTGCATTAGTTTGACAAGATTGACCATCTCCCTGCCTACCTAATTTCGCTTACCATAAATAAAAAAAATAATACTCATTCTTCTTGAACAGGGGCGTAGCCAGGACATTATTTCTGGGGGGGCCAGCTCTGGCCAGTCATTTATTTAGGGTGGCACAATGGATTGAACCTTCTTATGGACACTAATGATGTCTTATTGATAATCCCATGTTATTGGAATGGGTGCTTAGATAATGTGCGAGTGCGATGTGTCATGATTATGTGAGGGGGTTCGGGACCTTAACACGAGACGGGGATGTTTTTAGTGCAAGTGACAGACACAATATGAATTGTCATTTTAGGCGATAATTTATTTAGGTAAACTGTAGCATTTTAAGTGCAATATTCCATTCATTTGCGATAATATATACATATTTATATATGTATATATAAAGAGAAAGAAAAGCAAAAACATTACATCACACACACATGTCCCATAATACATAAAAAAAAATATCAACAATATGTACAATGTACATTGAACAGTATCACTACAAATAGTGAACAATATCACTAGCTTACTACATCAAATAGATTGTGGTGCTGAATGAAAACAGAGCACTGACAAACCAGGTCTATAAGGGGCACTCTTTGTTTGTGTGTGTGTGTGCGTGTGCGTGTGCGTGTGCGTGTGAGTGTAGATCCATGTAAATCATTTTACATAATTGTCATTTTTGTTTGTTAGAGGTAGAGTCTTCACTTATGGAGTATTCTAACCAGGGGTGGACTGCATACCACTCACCCTTGAAGCTCCTGTTTTAGTCTTCCTGGAGTGTCTTGGGGAAATTTAGTTGAGGTTGCGCTGGAGCTTCACCACTGGACTTGGAAATGTCTGTAAAACACCAAAGAATCCCATTAGTATCAGCTTTTAACATAAGTGCTATCCACTTCCAATTACATGTTGTTCTTTTGTTGTTTTTTAAGACTAAACATGCAATCATTAACATTTTACAGATTGAATAAATATATGTTCATATGGCCAGCCTTAAAATTATTTTTGTTTGCCATAAACCGACCGACCCTGTCCCATTCTTCAGCTACGCGTGCTGGCAAAAAAAAGCATGGATTTTCCTGTCTCCCCCTGAGGCACTTATCCTTTTCATTGTGTCATCTTTAAAGAAAAGTTTTACACAACATTAACTATAGACTGCTTTTATTTCAATTTCAAGTGTAAACTAGCGACAGTGTGTTATCTATGACTAAGTGACACCTGGGAATGGACTTAAGCTAACTAGCTAGCGCTAGCTCGCTAGCTAGAGATAATCTTACAAGTTTGCAAAAATACCAGCAGCAGCCTAACTCAACTCACTCTGCCACAATTCCTCAATGTTGACACATTCTTACACATTCAATTGAGTGTGAAGATAACTTTATGATCTTATCATTTCAATGATCCTTTCAAGTATCACCAACTTACTCACCTGTTAGTTACAGTGGTATCCAGTGGTTAGCTGCTAGTCTCCATTGAAGCGCTGTCAGAATGCAGGCACGTTGGTTTGTGTCTTGCGCTGTTGATGGGGGCGTGGCCCAACATGTTGCGAATATGGGGCTTGTAGCTTAGTGACAAATGACAATATAAGACGACTTGATAAAAAAAATACGAATTCATTTATTTCAGCTTTATACCGTTTCTGTTCAGGTGGGTTTTTATTTATTTTTTTGTTTTTTTTGCCGTGCTGTGAGGTTGGGGGGGCCGGCAGGGTGGCCATTCTCTGACCAATGGTGGCCGTGGCCCCCCCTGGCCACCAAGTGGCCACGCCCCTGTTCTTGAAGCATTAACATAACTGTAAACAATTACAAACAGATTATCTGTGGGAAGTCACGCTGAAAGATGTACCAAACGGCCACACCAAGATTTGAATCGTTAGCTTTGAGAGAAAAATGAAGAACAATAACCTGGTAATGGATCTTACCATGAAGCCACTTTGTGTGTGCAGGTAGCTGATAGATGGTGACAGCAGGCTATAATTAATAAAATACTGAGACAGCATCAACTTTTCTTACACTCATACGTTAGTGCTTAGTATGAGGTTGCTACATAAGCTGCTCCAGTAAATGTGAAGGACACATTTTTACCCTCTACATGCGGTGTTACGTCATTAACAACGCTGTTGATATGAACAACCGAATTGGTGATTTGCGACGCAGCTACTATGGTGTTTCAGCCAGACTACCACCACGGTTCTTGAGGGACTTCCATCATTCTTTCAAAAAAAGCACCCCAGGATTTTTTAGTCAGTCTTCTAGTATCTGTGATAGATATTTACATGCCTCCCACAGATGGTTGTGTGTGTAGCCCTTCAGCTTTATTTAACTGGTTATTTTGACTGGCTTTTAAATAGAGAAGACACCATCTTCCAATAACTATTGTGGGCTGGGAATTGAAAATCCTTCTGCGTCCACAAAGACACCTTCAGAGCATAAAACAACTCTTTACTGCTGGGAAAAAAATACTTTGTAATGGTGGTCAAGGGATGGGGTTCTTGGTTGTGGAGACAGTTCATGCCTTCAGCTGTCAGGAATAACCTTTCATTCCAAAGAAAGCAGGACTGTAGCCAGCGCCCATTTTGCAACTACACACATATAAATACATACCTACTGTATGGCTTTCACACTTAAGCATGCAGTGCGGGTTTCATTTTAATGTTTGCATGCGGTGCTCATATGTATGCTTAGTGTGTTCGGTCTAGTGAAATAGGCTTGCGCCATGACCGCTTCTATCACACAGCCACTAAAACTCTACTAAGCGAATCAAAGCCCAGTAGCCTAATTTTGTTTTCTTACAAAGTGATATTCCAATGCGAGACATATTCTCCAACATTAATGTAATTTATGCAACACGGTGCTATATTGATCATATACTTATTTCTTTTTTGTATGTCTGCTCTGTGATTTGTTGTATTTGTGTTGAATTGTCTAGTATTTGCAGTTTTGTTGGCTATTTGCATTGCTCTCTGATGCTCTTTTTTTTTCAAATACGAGTGGATCTTTGCTGATATTGTGTTTGAAAATGTTGTATTATTTATTCATGCCTCATTGAAGAAGGCCTATGTAAATAATTTCACTTCACTGCATACAGTCTGTATAATGTAAATATAAAGTTCTTGAATTGCATACAAAGCCTTCAGAGAGTGAACAGAAACAATGGTTTCCAATGCTTCTTTGTTACTGAGAGCACAGCATGATGTTCATTTGACCTGCTAAGAGAGGAAAGGCGAGGGAAGCCAAGAGCATGTGTGATTGATTAGTGCTCCGAGCCTGAAATCATTATGAAATGTTTGGGGTCACTTCACTCAAAACCTACATCTTTAATGCATAACAGCTGCATTTATAATTTATCATAAATGCTGCCGTTATTAATGTTAGCACTTACAAAGAGAATACATGCTGTAACCTTCTATGGCTCAAGGAAACGTGAGAGGCACAATTCATTTGATGAAATGGGTGTGCGGGATAATTAGTTTTATATCACACTGAGGCCAGGCCACACAATCTCATTGGTTTGAAAGTCTTCAAAGTGTTTTTCATGTCTTATAACCACACTTTTCTTTCACCTAGCACTCTACCTGTGCACCCACCACATATTATGTTTAAGTTCTATTATGCTTATTGATAATCTGCTATATGATAAAACCATATGATCTATTGCATTACTAATATTGTTTATGGTGAACTTTAAGGTGTATGTGTGTGAGACCATTTGATGAGACGGTTCCATCTAAACTGGTAGTGAAGTAAGCACGTGCACACCAAAAACTCACAGAGATAGAACTGCTACCATGGTGAACCAGCGGAACAAACAAGAAGAATGAACCTTCATACAACAATTTTTCACAATTTCTCACTCTCCGCCATGGCTATTCTGACACAATATCTTTTCAAGTGTCTGATATGAACACCATAATAACTGATGTGTTATCTTGATGGAAAGGTGCAGTGGTCATTTAGGCACAGCAGTTGGTTTTGGCAAGACAATTAGTGGGCACTGGCTAGTTGTACCGGCAAATTGCCCGTATTGTTTCTCAGTTGTATATACCCACAATTCTGTCACAGTACCACATTATACCATTTGGGACTAATGGGACAATTCATTCAAACCATTTTGTATTAGTATTTAACTGATTGTCATTGTCACGGCCATTGGATTACAAGCGGGCGGTCCAGAATTTACAAGGCAAATTCCAACAGAGAACAGAAATTCTGTCAGAAGTTAGAGCACTCGTACAGCTCTCTCTTGAAATAGCATTGCCTGATGTAAGGAGTTTAAAGGGTATCTCATTGCTCTGTCTCTCATCAGAAGCAAGCAATCCACACAGACAGTCCCAGTTTGATCATCCAAGCTTAAACCAAATCTAAATATTTGTGTTAGTTATATGCCCTTTTACTATTTAATCTATTATCATCCTTTTTCTACAGTCTGACAGACAGCTTTCTTGTCCATGACATCAGTAATAGGTCGTCTTTGGCCCTCTCTAGAAACAAAGTGTAGAGATTATAAAATAGCAGTACTGTTATTCAAGTGACCTTGTAAAGATGTTCCCAATTCACAGTGTTTCATGGTTCTCTTCGCATGCGTACTTTACTGCATGGTGTCCTTGTGTGTCTGTGTGTGAGTGTTTGTGTATGATTGTGTGTGTCCGTGTGCGTGTGTGTGTTGGAGACGTGCCTTCAAAAATAACTTCTCCCTTGCACAGCAGCTGTCCTGAATGGCTTCCTTGTGGCCAGTGCCTGATTGGCTGTACGTGCCATTATGATAATCCATTTTCCTGTGATGAGTGTCCCTGCCGGGAGGACGATGAGTTTCATTACCTCTGTGAATTAGCCATTCTGCATCCTAGGTATTGGTTGACATTTGAAGTTTATTATTCTGGTGCAAGTAATAACTGAAGTCACCGAGCTAATAATTTATAATGTTCCGCGGGATTTCGCTGTGGAGCTTGTGTCAAAGCAGGGAAATAGAGGCCTGGAGGGTTGTCAAAATGATTTTCATTTCTTCTTTCTTTCTCGTTTATTTTTTTTTAACATCACCTACATTAGTGTTGTGGTCAAGACAAGCAAGATAAGTCAGGAGGGGAGACTCATTATTTAGCTGTCTGTCAGGAAAAGTCCAATAAGCCTTTCCTATTTGTCTATGTAAACTTGTCAAAGAACTGATGATGAGGCGGCCATAGCTGTTAATTTATTCCAGGCATTTAATTTGGCATGGAGTTAAAGCCTACATACTACAGGGTGATTTGATATTGGTTTCATATTGTCATTTGCATCATTTTCAAACGTTTACCCTATGTGAAGATGTTTAGTTGCCATAATTAAGACCCAGCTAAATGCGTATAGTATACTATTATATAATGTTGCCGTTTATTGTGAGATGAAGTTTGTGATGTGCTTAACACCAAGTACATTAGTGGCAGTGGAATAAATAAGCAATAACAGCAACCATGTAAAAATAGCCATAACATGCAGTCAGGACCACTTTTTCCAAATATGAAAGTTTATTGACAGTCTGAATATGTGTACTTAATCCTGGCAGGGTGCTTCTATTTCAGGCAAACTCCCTCCTTGGGCATGCTGTCAAGCAGAGAGAGGCACTTACTTCCCCTGAGGCAACCGAACAGAGCCAACAGTAGCCATCATGAAACAGCAATAACATGTACATGTAAATAATTATAATATGTGCACGTATGAATGAACACTTCAGGAGAATATTAAACGTGTTTAACAGTTAAAATGCAGTTTTTTTTTAGAAAATGAATATGACTGTAGATACCAGAGGTACAACCTTGATGTTTGCTGAGAAAATCTGGAAAGGCTGCAAGTTAAAGAGACAAGTGGGGAAGCTGGGGCTGGAGCTGAATGCTTACCATTGAATTACGAGGACAATGGACGTGAACGAAGTTCTTTTGTGTACAGAACTTCTTACTTCACTGGGGACCTCCGTACCTCAGTGACCTTTGATAATATTAAGTGCACAAATACATCTTATACCCGCAAAATATGTATATGATGCAAAAATCATTGCATCACTGGTTCCCTTTTGGTATTCATTTACTTCCTATTTAGGGTTTTACATGGAACATAGCATCGTTGTGAATTTGAATGTCCATTCTATTGTTTCTAATTACATGGTGTTTATGTAGTTGCTATGAAGCCATGAAATTGAAAGACAGCAGATGAGTGAATGACAGTAGATCTGTCCTAAAAGACTGCCCTGTTATGTGTTGTTGTTTTGTCATCTGTCCCATGTTTACACTAAACACTGAAGCATGAAAAATGCACTCTGTGCGCTAATCATAATAACGTGTGAGCAACACTCGACGCATTATGATTGGTGGTGCACTTCAAAGACTAGGCTAATAAAGGAAGACAACTTGAGTCACTCTGGCTCTCCCCCACCATCTTGCGAACTGTGTTGTTGTCACAAGCCTTCTGCATTCCTCACACCTGACTGACGTTTGGTCTCTAAAACTTCTCTCCCTCCTCATCCTTTTTCCCTCTGGCGTTTTGGGAGGTGTTCTTTTTTCACCCATCGCTTCTCTCTCTCTCTTTCTTTTCTCTTTCCTCCCTGTTCCCCCCTGTCGTTTCATGTACAGCTTTGTGCTCTCCCCAGCCCCAGTGAACCAACATTCACTCTGACCTTCCACACTCCATCTAGCCTTCAAAGTGGGATCGGGCTTGTCAGTTAGATCCCTCCGAGGGATTGGGGAGTTAAGAGAAGCCTCTTGCTTTTGACATCAGGGTTGTATAACCCATCTCAAATTAAAAAGGATGTCCAAGCTCAGGCGAAGAGAAAAGAGGAGTTTTCTTTACATGTGGTGCCAGCTTCCATCAAGCAGCTAATGCAGAGGGGAACCTCTTGTGAGGAGAGACCAGAGCTGGCTGTTCATCAATAACATGGAGGTGGTTATGAGGCAGAACGGATGGAGGTGATTGACTCTTGCAGTTCAACCTTGTGTGTGTGTGTGTGTGTCTGTGTGTGTGTGTGTGTGTGTGTGTGTGTGTGTGTGTGTGTGTGTGTGTGTGTGTGTGTGTGTGTGTGTGTGTCTGTGTGTGTGTGTGTGTAGGTGCGCAACCACTTGGTTTTTTCTCAGCAGAGAAAATATCACCACTGACCTCCCGGTTCATGGTCTCTAACTTCAGATTGAGTTCACGGATGACAAAGAAAAATCACATTTCTGCTGACTGGCGAGCACACAACAAACCCCAGAAACACACATTTGACCAGTTCCTTCCAGCTCTGGTTGCATACAAATACCTGTCCAGAGGACCACAGAGTAGTCTGCATTAACATGTTCCATTACTGAGGAAAAAATTGTCTTACAAAATGTATTCCAAAACAGATTACAGAATACTCAAGGTGAGTAACACATTCTAAATATTTAGGATTACATCAGCATTGTCTTCCATGTTATTAGCTGTGGTCGACAGTTATCGTATGTCAGACGTTGAGGTTGTAAGACCCATCACCAACACCAACCCCACACACCCCACCAACAACAACAACAGCTCCCCTTTACAGTTAGGAAAGATACTGTAGATTGATAGGGATTATTATTATCATTATTATTTGCCAATTAGGCAAACAGCTATAACAACTATAACAGGCCTAAAGAAAGGATACACCAGGCAATTAAACATGAACCACTTTTGTAGGCTGACCTCTAACAAATCAGATTTTATTTAAAAGCATTATTATGCAGCGAATAAAGAGGTTAATGACATCATTCTACTGTGACAGTTGCACCTGGTTTCTCACATTTGATAAATAGGAAGACATTATGACATGGCGTCTCAAAGCGAGTTTTCTGAGACAAGCCTATTCATGTATTTTGGAATGTGGTGTGAAATAATATGACGAAGATCCTGAATTCAAATTTCTCACAAGTAAGGTAGATATCTCTTCAGGTTTAAATCCTAGTAATTTAAACCGTTTAAAAAAAACTGACTTAACATTTGGAACATCTAGAATCTTGCCCAATCATGTTTCAAATTGTATCTTAAAGCAACAGTATGCTACAATTTTCCACTTTTTAAGTATTTTTTTATAAGCAACTAGTAGGACCTACTGGTATCATCTTCAAATGTATTTTCATGGTGTATGGCCATATGAAGGACAGATAAACACACCTGTCATTCCAACTAGTCACCTTTATGCACTATGCATTTCTGTGGGCTGGGTTGGACCACCCTGTGATAATTAAAAAAAAAAAACGTTCACAGCATGACATTGCCAAAAGACATGAGTTAGCATGTTAGCAAACCTTTTATCAATGCCAACTGTGTTGTTGGTGGTGTTGTTAAGCCTTTTCAGTAGTTAGATAGTTAGTATTTGACCAAAACTCCTTACTTTTGAATTTTGAGGATTTTTTTTCAGGTCATAGCAGGAACCTGTTCATAGTTAGCCTAATGCATTGTTGAATGATTGCTCTTACACAATGGATGTAAATTATTTTTCAGATATGTGTGATGGTTCATTGAAATTAGTCTATGGGCCACGTCTAGCGCCTAGTATATCTTTTCACAAACGTTGACAGCATCACAGCACACAAAATTGAAGATCATAGATCAAGTGTTGATCCAGGTGTTGCTAGTCCAAATGGCACGCTGCCAGATATCACACAAATGCTGAAATGGACCACTAACAATTGTATGAACGATACCATTAACATCATGTTATATCTGGTAGTGTGTTATCAATATGGTTCTCTGCATTCAATGAGTGTAAGAGATGGGAGATAGATAAATAGAATGATGGACCCGATGGAGCCAAAACTTTTCAAGTGAGTAAAGCTGGTCTGTTCACTGGAGCACTCTATCAAAACTTCAGTGTCATTAGCTGAACCTAAGTCTTCCTATGACCTAAGTATGTTCCAGCCTTTTGACCTTTTGGCATGCACTGATTCATGGGCGTCGCCACAATATAACTTGGGGGGGTCACGTCCCCCTCACTTAAAAAAAAAAGTCGTTTGGACCCCCCCACATTTGCCATCAAAATATTAGTGCGTGACTGGTCTACTAGTCCAGCGTTCTTTCCATTGCTTCACAATCAAATCCGTTCCACTTTATCAGTAGGGGGAATACCCATAGCAATATAAATCCACTCCGCGTTTTCCTGGTTTCCTACACATTACGCACCAGATTCAACTCCCATACTCTTTGATCGAAGCGTTTGATCGCGCTAGCTGTTCCACAGACGAGATGGACATAAGGTGTTTTTTTTCCGAGGAAGAGGAAAGTAAGTCAGAGTTGCCCAAGTTTTCCCTTTAGTGGCCAAAGCACCCTTATGAGACATTCTCTGGCTATAATAGCATTAAGTCACAAAGATCCTTCTGCAAACATAATGATTATAGCTAGATAAGCAAGCCATTTACCTACAACTAGCACTATGCAATACCATACTTTATTTACCCATTACGAGTGGAACAGCATTTGTTGATTTCTTTTTCTGTCCTTACTGATCGAGAGTTCAATCATCCAATCCACTAAACAACTCAAAACAAGAGTGAATACCAACATAAGAATAAACTATTTAGCAATTAGCATTTAGCAATTTTGGCAAATTTGTCATGGGCGCAACCCACATACTCAGCTCTGCTGCTCATCCCCCAAATGCATGTTCCTTACAAATGTGGCACCATTTAAAAGGGAAATAAACAGGCTTTCCAACGGTATAAGATTTATTGCCGAGAAGCATTGTTACAACAAAGAAATAATCTACCAAACACAAATTTCCGTACTTTTTGTGCTATGTTTAGTAGTCAGTAATTGCAGACCATGCCGACTCCAAGGAAAAACAATGAAAGAGAGAGATCATTTTTTATCTAAAAACATGGTAAATGCACCAGAATGCGGGAAATTGCATCTACATCTTTCAAATTTTTCGGGGGGAGAACCCCCAGACCCCCCGTCAAAATATGTCCCCCCCACTCTCAAAATGCTGGTGACGCCCTTGCACTGATTCACAATCTTCAGGTATCCAGATTCCAGGCTAATAAGACAGACATGTTCTCTGGAAGGTTCCCTAAACCCTCTAATTCCCACAGCGGCCGCTGACGGCCTGTTAGAATTCTACTATAGCGGCCGTGGCAGTGTTCTAGAATTTTATTGGGGTATAGAGGGTTAAGTGAAATGTATTAACTGCTGTTCCATGGTGACAAAGAAAAGTCTGACATTCAATCTAACTATCATCAACCTTTAGCTTTTTGATGACACAGTCCTTGTTAGCTGTTAAGTTAGCAAATTACCAAGTTATGTTTAGTACAAACACTACACACTAACTTTCTACATATACCATGTGATGTTTACTGTGATATAGATGTGACAAATGTTGTCAGACAAATATTTCAGTTACCTAACTGTGTTTCACTTAGCTGCGTTCACAAATAGTTTATGCATCTCACTCATTTACACCTCTTTGATATATGCGCAGACTATATTTAAAATCTGTTTAAGTCAGAGAGAGAAAGAGTTGAGATGGAGAGGTTGTGAATATAGAACTGTGCTAACATGACCTACATCCGGATCCAAATAAGGCAAAGGGTGTGCATCCATTCATTGTTATTGATTCACCAGTAAGGGGAGAGAGACTGTGTGACCTACATATGGCATTGCTGCTGCTGTGGCTGCTGCAGCAGCCGATTGGACAGTCTCGCCCCTGGCATGGCCATAACCAGCTATGATGTCACCAAGACCCGTCCATATTGTTTATTGTTCAGAAACAGTACCCTGGTAGGCTATGACTTCTGGAGTAGGCCACAGTATGAAACATGTTTAATATGGCGACACTGGTCATGATAATGTTTCCATTCATTTTAGTGCGAAACATTTCACACAACCTTGCCTGATTGGTAAACAGACAGCCTGCACGGTATCAACACCAAGTTCTCCCTAGTCTAGTTGGTAGCGTTAATCTGGAGTTTTTCTGAGGAAAGCTTATTTTTCTAGCTAGCTAACCAATATGTTGCCTATCTTTGGCTTTCCTTATTACCGTGGTTCATACTTTTAGTCTGTGAATTTCAGTGTTCTAGAGATGTCCTTATTGCTATGTCCTTATGGGTATAGTCCATGCAGCAGTGTTTATTACTATGGAACCTATTAAGTATGGTGCAGAATACTACTAATAAAAACATTACGTTTGTAGATGTAATTTTGGTCATTCTTAACCCATCGCCCCGGGACCTCACCGATTTTCAAATCCTGGTTATGGCCCTGCCCCCAGCCTCACAGATGAGCGGGGAAAGGCAGGAGGCAATCAGCCAAAACAACAATGTTATCCTTTTAAACAACAAGACTGTGTTGTAGTCTTAGTGAATACTCCCTTTGTTATGGATGTTTATTTGTAATATGCAACAGAATTTTTTTCACTTTCTGCTGATTCTCTTCAATGCTTTAAGCCTGTTCCATATCAACAGAATTAGGCCATGTTTTTGCCTCTTTTTAACTCAACGGTTTCTAGAAAACAAGAGTAACAGAAACATCAAAGCCTTGTCAAGCTATTCAATAAATAATTACAGTTGGAAGCATTCTCTTGAGCTCATTAACAATTGAAAATGATGGACTATGTCAAAGTCCATCGCCAAAGATGTTTTAATGAGGAGACAAACGAGTTGCCTTAAGGACTGATGGCTTCTGAGGAGGAATGAAAGTCGGGGAAGGTACCTTATCACGGATGCTTCCTAACCGCTTAAAAAGGGAAAAAGGGGGAGGGAAAAATAGTCTGCAATGCAAGAGCAATCCCTCTCTGCGATGATAGATTACACCGAGAGTGTTAGCTCAGTATTCACGCTATCCAAGCAAAACAATGGGAACACTCTCAGGCATGTCAACCGTAAGCCATGAGCTGAAGAGTCACCCCTGACTTAGCTTGCACAGCCAGCCTCAGCTGTTTCTCGACGTCCTCGCAGTTCATGTCTTTCCATTTCTTTTCGCTTGTTCCTTTTTTCATTTGTCAGTTTCTTTGAATTGTTCATTTACAATTTTTGAAGAATTTCCTTTCTTGTGTTTATTGCTACAGGTAATGTGAATATGATTTCTATTTCACAACACGGTACAACTGCCAACATTACGTGCCAACAGCATGTGGTAGAGAACACACAAAATTGGCTTCAGACACTGACTTCAAATTAAGGCCATTAAATAACTTGGAGAAAAACCTGACCTACGGAAGGTTATTTTTGACTCTAGAAAACAGGAACAGAAACATGCAGGGTGTTTTGTGCTAAGTTTATGTTGCACAAAAATGAATGGGTTGAAACTATCAACTAACAGTGGCAGTTCATGGCTCAGGCAACACAAGCCCCTGAAAATATTTTAGCCTACTTTGCACTACATTGCATTACATATTTGGGGAAATGGGGGAAGGTTAATTCACCTCTCATTCAACCTGTTATATGAACAAAGCATATTATTTCACAGTAGTGTGTCACCATTGTACACTCAATGCAAACACACATAACTGTGTCCAATAAAGGGATACACTAATAATAGTAAAATTATACACTAAATATAGTAATACCATCTGGCCTAAAATGAGTTGGTTTAGTCTCATCCGTGACCTCCTGTTGACACCAACACAAAAAGGCTGAGTGCTAATAATGTGTTGTGAATCTGGACACAAGTGAGAGTGCACTGTGCTCAACTTGCCACATATCACTCTGTAAATTCTTTATGAGCATTCTGCTCAGTCAGCACAGCGATTTTTTTCAACCGTGTTGTCGCTGTTTCTGATCTGTCTTTTGATAGGACATCCTCTGAGCTCAAAAGCGTGTTCTTATCAGATTGCCAGAAACATCACAGAACTCTTGGAGATACACAATTTTAGCTTGTGCTGCAAGTTGAAAATCACTTATTTTTTTCTTTTGCGATGAGTAAAAGCAATACTTCTTGGTACTCCAGGATTATGGCTGTTTCTCTCTGTGTGTGTGTGTGTGTGTGTGTGTGTGTGTTTGTGTTTGTGTGTGTGTGTGTGTGTGTGTGTGTGCTCGCTCATGCATGTGTGTGAGTGTGTGTGCATGGGTGCGTGGTAGATTTTCTTATCAAAGGGTCTCTGCTTAAAATATGAGCATACCACATGCCAGCACCGACTACTAGTCTTGCAATGGTGTGTGTGTGTGTGGGGGGGGGGGGGGTGGAAATGATGAGGATTAACAACTCTCTGTGAATTTATTCAGGTCTTTTTACCTGTTCAGCATGTTTGACAATGACTGACAACTGAATCCAAATTAGGTTATTCATCAGCATTACCTAAATCTCCTCTTTCATTTCAGATGTGCCATGCCCCCTCTGTGCTCAGATGTAGAATATGTCAGCAGGCCATTCATTTATGTCATTTTGATAAAATGTTGATTTGACCTGGCCTTTCTTGTCTAATCACCAGAATTCATTTGAGGGAGAGCCAGGCAGCATTAAACGATCAGAGCTGACAGAGAGGATCAGATAAATCCATGTGTTCAATAAACCAAAGCGCCTTTCCAGAATGCAATCATTCTTAACAGGCGCACCGCCGCTGATCCTAATCCTGAATATTTGCTTTTGCAGGCCCATGGCCTCTCTATGGCAAGCTCACTCAGCTAGGGGAGTACAGCTGATGCCTGACGCCTGACTCTGTCTCCTGTCTGTCTCCCCGACTGCTCCTTCTGCATTGACAGAAGGCAGCGAATAGTCACAGCCACCTCCTCTGTTATGATGGACAGTGTTTAGCCATCACCTGTACAGGAGTAATTACACCACTGCCCACTAATGATGCTGTAATTACACAACATCAGGACAAGAAGGTCCACCCTTGAAAATGTAAACAATGTCGTTGTAATTTCTGAATTAAACATTTCTGGACACAGAACTGTGCACATGTGCGTGATGATTTAATAAGGGTCTTTTTCTTTCGAACTATATTATTACATAGGTCACTTTTGTAAGCACAATATTGCTGCCATTGTTAGGGAGAAAAAGCTGTCTTTGATAACATGGAGATTTGTTTATTTTTTTCTGATTTATTTGCAGCGCAAAAAAAAGGATACCACAAAAGTGAGAGACGAGGAGCTGGATAGATGCAGCAATTAAATTAATCAAAAGTGATTGCACTACCAAAGCTAACAGTACAACAATCACATTTGATTAATTTAATTGCCACATCACTCCAACCCCTCTCCCCTTCATCCAGAAGAAAAGACAGCATTATACAGTGTTATCAGCTTTGTAATCTATATGGGAGAGAGAGAAAAAAAACACACACACACTCACACACACATACAGCCCTGTCATTTTAGGTTATTTCTGGCCTTTGGTAGTCCATCTTCCTGTCTGCTCTCTAATTGTATGTCTCCCTAAGGGGGGAACCATGACTGGCTCTGATGATGTGTGTGTCAGGAGGCTCTGCATATGGAGTATGCCCCGGTGCATACTGAGTCCCATTTGCAGGGGTCCTACTGTGGCATATATCAGACAAAATCGTCTCTCACTCCCCAGCCCTTTACCCTTACAGGCTTTGAGCAGCGCAGTCTGAGCGTGTGCAATGGGTTTTCAGCCAGCCACTAGGAAGTCTTCGGGGTAAGAGGGAATATAAAACTCACCGTGCACCTCATTTGATGTTTCCTGAAATTAAATTGATCTGCCAGGGATACCAGTAAACACCACACACCTGAAAAAAAAATCAATTTGACTGTGGATTAGTGCTTTGATCGAATCTAGGAGTGCCTTGCTCTAACTCTGACATAAATCAAGTCCACAACGTCCCACCTGACTTCCTATGTAGAATGGGGGATGGCTTCTTGTGCTGAGCCCCCTCCATATACACACACACCCCACACACACACCCCACCCTACCCCAAAATAAAAATTAAAATAAATAAATAAATACTTACTAAGCCTGAGTCAGCCGAGAGTGTCCTCATATTTCATCAAGTTTAGATTTATAAAGCTGAAATCGACGTCCCTCTCGGCACCTTGCTCAGTCTCAGCGCAGGACTTGGGGGGGGGGGGGGGGGGGGCTGAGTGGAGTTTCATCATCTTGACAGAGTCTGACACCTCGAGTGTGTACGGCAGGCCACCGGTCTCTGTGGCACCTCCCTGGGTGAGCAATTATGTGTGAATACCCAGCTCCGTGTCTATCCGCGTCGGCTCGCGCTCCCTTTCTCTGCGCTGACCGTCCACTGGGGAGTAGTACGGGCATTCACCACAACCTCGCTCCACTTTAATTAGCTGCACCCCCTCCCCCCACCCACTCCATCCCACGATTTAATCACAATGCCATCTCTCTCTTTTCACTCCCCCACACTTGATTTGCCCCTGTCTGAGGTTCCTAAATTGTACATGAAGGTGACTTTAATTTTTATCAGCGCAGGGTTTTGTAATTGGAGTGGGAAGGCTGACTTGGTGCTCTGAAGATAACATCAATCAATGTGCCGGAAGGTTCTTATCGTTCTCCTCCTTTGGATGGTGCCAACTTTTTTTTTTAAATGAGGCACGAGGTGATTATATCTGCTGCACACATGTGGTGGAGATTGAGAGGACATGGAATTCCAGCCCTCAGTGTTCTCACAGTAGGACCACCAGCGAGAGCCATGTGTTCAAAAGGTAGTGAATTCCATCTTTTGTCAGCATACAGCGAGGCAGATTAGTCCTTTCCCATTTTAAAAATGAATCTTTCTGGCTTATACTTCACCATGCCAGGTAATGTTTAATCTGGTCTATTTGGCTGTGATGTTGAGTAGGCATGCATGATTTCCACTGCATCACATTAATCTCTTTATCAATTATTCAATAGATGATGACGACAGAGCTGCAGCTACAGTTCTCCACACACAAACACACACACACAGTGAACCATGAAGCAATTCTCACTGTACTTCTGAAAGCAAGAATGCAAGGAAGTAGGCTTGTCCGAGTGCATTCTAGAACGAGAATCCAAAAGACTACAAAATTACAAAAAAGTTAAAAAACAGAAAACAGGCGGATGGCTCCTCAAGGAAAATGTCTGCTAACATGTTCAGAAGACCAAAAATATTTCATAACACTTTACTGATGAGAATATACATACAGACACATTAAGACCTGTACCAACATTGTGCAATATATAACTGAGCACCTCACGAGAGCTACGTAAAGCTTTGTGGCACCACCTCGAGCAACAACAACTAGAACCATCTGCTAGCTAAAAGAGGAAGCTAGCGCAGTATTCTCTGTATCAACATCATGGCGGAGGCGACAAAAAAAAAGAGGAAGTGAGGAAGAGAAAAAGAGAGTAACTGAAAAAGAGTCAGTCCATTGCATATTAAGCATGTTGCCAACAACATTTTATTAGATTATACATACTCCACATTCAAATGCTTAGAAAACAGTGTATACGGGCTGAGAAAAAGTCTTTTTTTTGTTCTTTAGTTATGTTAGCGTTCATCTCCGATGTCACAATAAATGAAGCTATGCATGGTCATATATGTGTAAAATATTACCCTACCTTATCAGTCTACATGCTTCTTTGGCCCCTGTCGCTGTCTTTGCTGGTTCCATATCCTTCAGCTTGTCAACAATGACGTGGGCATTGTCTATTAGGGGGTCTCGAGGTTCGATTTGTATTTGCAACAGTAGTGTAAAAGTGATCTACACTCCACAACTTTAGGTGGATCTCAGTAGCATAAAATGGGGCATAATGGGGCTTTAACTTTGTATATTTAGGCTTTCTGCAGGTACAAGAAGTTGCATTCAAACACACACTGTTTCAACAAAGGCCCGAGTCAAAGATCCAGAGTCAGACACTATCACTGCACAATAGTTCATCTTAGAACTTTTGTTTAAACACATAAAATTCATGATTTCCATTTTATTTATGAAGCAAACTAAATTCAATCTGAACAGCATAATATTTATATAAAAGCAAGACAAAGTAATGCTAAGGGTAAGCTGTGCTTGAAGCAATGGTTGTCGTCATTTGATTTATTGCCTCAGGACATACATCTACATGTCTGCAGACACCACAGTAACATACTGGGCCCTAATTTCATTGATGGGCAATGAGCAAAGTCTGTCGCACTTGAACTAAAGCTATCGGGTGGCGTGTGGGAGCATTATGCTGACCCACCCATGTTTGCGCTTAGGATCGTAGTTATTAAATTAGCTTTAGTTTATGCACGGCGGACTTTGTTCATTGCTCATTGCCCATCAATTAAATTAAGTTAAGCAACGAAAGGAGACCTTTATTATGGTTGTGTATTTTGGACTGGGTGCTTGCACTAAATGCTGATTTTTTTACAGTTCATATACAGTATATCCACAGAAAGTTTTCATCCACAATACCTATTCCCTTTGATGACTCTCAACTGGATTGTACACAAACACACACACACACACACACACACACACACACACACACACACACACACACACACAAAAGCCGGAAAAAGGAGTGGGCAAGAGGCAAACTCCTCACCACAAACCTGTAATAACTCTCTTGTATAAACCTATAATAAGTCTCTCTTATATCTAGACTTTTTGAAAACCACTTTTTCTTTCAATGTCACTGGATACAATTCCTTCCTTAGCCTTTGGTCAAGAATATACTTTTATCTCCCATATCTCTCTGTGCTGTGTGCTTTGGAGGTCAGGAAACACATAGTGTGCAGACAGTTGAATCTTTAAACCCTTCACAAAAGTAATACCAATTCTGATTTCCACCTTTTATATGTGGAACATAGCCCATAGCCCAGGATGGCTCATAAAATCATTCTTGCTCAGCACAGTGTGACCAAAAACCAAATATAACCATCCATCAATGTGCATTTTCTTCAAAATAAATGCTAGCTAACATGCACCTATACCTAAGTGCATTTGGGCCTGTTGTGCCCTCACAAAGGCCAAGCTAACACTCTATTAATTGGACAGAGCAAAGCTCATTGACCTGTCTGGAGCATATTTGGTTTATGGGCCTTTTCAGCATCCCACTCATTTTTTTCTCTCTCTCTCTCTCTTGGGGGTCCTGAAATGTGAGATGACGTCTAGTGACTTCAAATCAGAGCAGAAAGCATCTGATCATCTGAGACACCTCTCTCTATAAAGGCGTACGCACTGGTAAAAAAAAAATGTGTAAAGTCAATATCTGCAGCATTGGAGTAAAGATTTTTTTTCCTTGCATTGTTATTGCTGCTACACCGGAGCAATGTAACCCCTTCAATATGATGTAATCCACCCACAATTTTGCCAAAATGAGTTGTATATGTCTGCTTTTATGAAGGGAACTGAGGAGAAGTGGTCCGCTGGGGTACGGGCGAACCACGCCGAGGATCTACGCCTCAGTGGAGTCTTTTAAAAATAGATGAAAGAGAGACCACAGAAGCCCCCCCCCCCCTCCATTTTTAAAAAGGTATTTGATGCAAGCAAGTGAGAGTGATGAACCTTTGAAAAAATTATGAAACATGCCCTATCCTCATTCTCAGGTCTGCAAAGACAGCCGTGAAGATGTAAATGTATTAAAATAGAAATTAATAACCCATGTCTCTTGGTGAGGTCATGCAGCAGCACTGATGTTGTAAAGGATGCCTCGGTCAGGGAGCATGAGGTCGCAATTTCTGAGAAAAGTTCAAATCAAGTTGGTCTTTCAGGACATTCCTCTATGATTATCATCTGTGGTCATCTACTTGACTACAGCCATCATAATTTACTGGAGGTACATTTACAGCACATATTCGGCATTAGCCTGGGAATAATGGCATTGGCATTCAGGAAGTTGCTGTATTTATAAACACAATAAAAAGCCACATTCAGATATAGATCACAGAAACTGCATTTCGAGGCAATCTCGTCCTCTCATACTTTCAGGGCAGCACGATGTGTCATATTAAAATATAGCATTAAAGATGTGGAAAGAGAAAAATGTTGCATAATGAAAGTTGTAGCTAACTACAGTCATGTATTACCCCCAGGTCTGTATATTTTCATGAAATAGCACAGTAAACAGCACATTGCAATCTGTATGTTGACATTGCAATATGCTGAATGGACAGCAAAACACAACATTTAGAGATATATTCCAAATGTCCCAATTTGTTCTTACTGCAACTTCCTCAAGTGATTTTTGTTGTTAAAAGCACAAAGTGTTTTTCCTTTACAATGTTCCTTTCTTTTACAATATTCCTTTACAACTAGATCGCACAACGTGTCTAAACCTATCACTGTTGTGAAGCAGACATATTTTTGTGTTCAGATAAGAGCAAGTGTAAGGGCTTTGACTTTTTTTGTGCTTGCAGGCAGCATAACTCCAACCCATGCCACCATGCAAACGCAGATGGTGCCGTGATGCTTCCAGGAGGCATGGACACTGTGGTGAGCTAATCTCAGTCATCTATTTTCTACATTGCAGTTTTTATTTGTACGCACACACTAACATGCACAGTAACTAAATCTGGTAGATAAATGGCCATTATATGGATAAATATAATTCCATTCTATTCCATTTCCAAAGATAGTTGAATAAAGTTTCACAGCCTTATATCAATAACATTGTTCATCCTTCATCCAAAACAAAAAATACATAAAATGGTGGAGGCTGCACTGACAGCTCCTATTAATGGTCTGGTAGCCCTATATACTCTGAAGAATTCACTGTGCCTTCCCTTCCATTTGTCCTACATTTATTTCCTATGTTCCTCCTTCAAATAAAAATATATGTCCAACGTCCAACATGCATTCACTCAACCTTCCTCTGTAATTTATCTTTTTGCAATGTTATTACGCCATTAAATTTTTGCTCAAATTTGACCAGTTTATGAATTAGACCAACAGCCTTGGTCCACAATCAAACACAAATCAGGTTGACTATCTGCTAACCATCGCAAAGCAAACACACCCTGTTCCCTTCTCTTCTGTGTCAGCACAGTGCATATGGCATGCCACAGACCTTTTTAGAGCCTCGTTCTATATCTAATTACATCTTGGCAGCGACCGATACAAACTCATTTGCCATGTGCAATTTACATTTACACTTAATGAGCTAGCTCCTCAGCCAGAGAATGCTAAGCAACAGTTGGTACACAATTTCAGAAGGGTCACAGACATTTAGATCAGTTGGGTGGGTTAGAAGCTTCTGTCCCAAATTACACAATTTGAAGGGATTCTAGGAAATCAATTACAATCATATTGTACACAATACACAGATAAAATATTAAAATGTGTACAAAAAAAAAGCTACTGTTTGTTATTTGCTATTATGAATGTTAAGTGTAAATCCATTATGTATATATGAACTGTAATATTTCACATACATTTTGAACCATTTACTGGTCCTTTCCTCTCACTGCACTATTCCCATTTCCTACAATCCATTTTTGAGCTTTGAACTTTTGAGAAAGACCCTTGCATAAACAGGAACTGCGAAATCTGCACATCCTTGCTGCTTCAAACACAGAAAACTTTTAATAACATCCCTTCACATTATCATTAACACACAGGCCACACAATTACCATTCTGTTTTTTTTTTTTATTTCAATTTAGGCTGTTTACCAGTGATTTGCCCTCTCATTAAACATAGAATAATGTATCACCCGTTTGTATCAGAGAGGGGGAAAACTGTTGCCAATCACCCACCTCTGGTGCCTCCCCTCCCCTCTTCCCCTCAGCATTGGCCTGGCTCTTCACACCAGCCAATTCTGCCTGACAAATGAGCAGGGCTCACTTCCCCAGGTGGGAAAGGCTAATTGTGCTCGGCAGTGATTGCGACCAAACTTGTTCTGTCACGTTACATTACACTGATAGTGTTTGTCTTATGAAAAAAAAAAACTAAGACACAGCTAGATGCTCCTGAAATGGCATCACTCGATCCTGTTGTCGAATATCTTCTTATGTTGCTGAAATGACAAAAAAAGAGAATTGTGAGTAATATGGAGCTTGGATTACTTACCATGCTGCTCAGATGATTAGAAATGATCGAGGAGCTGCATATACTGAAATGTTAACATAATTAAACTGTAGACTCTAGAGTCTAGACTGTTAATACTTGGTATCGCGTGATATTGGGTTGCTATATGTCATATATATGCTATATATCATATGATTTAAAGGGAAAAGGGCACTTTCTTCCAACCCTTCAACAGATTTCAGGCCCTTTTCTGTCAGGAGGTATTTTTTTCAGCCTTCCTGCTGTAGCCACATGGGACAGCCTCACCTCAGACACAGTTGCCTGCAAGGTGCTGGGAGACCGAGAGCACAGTAACCAAGGAAACAGTGATGCAGCCCTCCCTCTCATCTCAGGTTGCATGCTCAAAGATCAATAAGTCAGCATGGCCAAAAAACAGGCTTTGGTGTTGGTGGAAGGAAGGAATTGAAAGAGTAGTGGAAGGAAGGGAAAAAAAAACACTGTGTCTCCTATTTCCTGTTTGGAGAAGCTAAATGGGATCTGGCACCTTTGTCTGTATTTACACATTAGGGAGGTGTGGGGGATGGGCTGGCACCCTAGTGCAGGTTGGAAATAATAATGTTCCTCTTCCTAGAAGCTCCTTGGATAGGGACGGCTAACAGCTGTCTGGATCAATATTTGCTTAAACCCCCGCAGATAAAGATTGCACGGAAGATGCGCGTTAGGGGATAAAATAAGAGACAGCACCAAGCCCCCGAGAAGAGTCACAAATGAACAGAGCTGTCATTCGGATTTATCACCTGGCCATCTACGATGACGGCGCTTTCGGCAAAGTACATATTGTTTAACCTTTCGAGCCACTGTGTTCTCTCGAAATGGCACTGTCTAGAGACACACAGGAATGAGTTCTCAGAGAGCTGAGATTAGGCGTGGTTGAAGACAGAAGGGTATGGGCACCTACATCTTCCTCAGGATCCTACAACACGCACCTGACCTGACCATGCTTGCAATTGCAAAATTGCAAACAATAATATTTAAAGCCACCAGAGGGGAAGATGCAAAGAATAATTATGATAGTGCAGTATGCAAGTGTTCAACGGTGCTCAGTACACAAGTCATACTGCAGTGACAGAAATGCCTATTGTTATTCCCCGCTGTGGTTGTCGATGCTGACACCTTTAAAAAAAATCACTGACTTCTTTCTGCTTGCGCTTTTTCTTGCTAACTCAATTTGCCAACGTAATGTATGTGCACCTTCAGTGGCGGCTTGTTTTCACACTGTTTTATTGATGTCCTTTAGGCAGCCGGGGTGGCTTTGAACTTCCAGTCTGGCATGAGGTGTGTGGCACGTCACTTTTTCAATAACTGCCGGAGAGAGCTTAACGACAAAGAACTCTGGTGTGGAGGGATATTAGTAGCGCACGCTTGACCTTTTCTGATGATTAATTACGTCATCACACCTAATCAAGGAGCGAGATCCTGAGGAGGCGCAGCTTGCGCTCGCCGACCCCACGGGGCGGACAAAAAACAGGAGGCTAAGATCAGTATCATGTGCTGCAGTGGCGTTAAGGCGAGGACGCCTGTGTCCTATTTAAGGGTCTGACTCATAGAATGCTTTTTGATTTAATTAATTTGGTTCGTAAATGATGCTTATGACAACTGTCAGAGGCAGACCTGTGAGGGCGACTGAATTTTCTTCACCGCCTGCAGTCGCAGAGACTGAGCAGGTGGTGAGCTGTGAAAAGTTGTGAAAACACCTTTAAAGTGCGGCGTCAGGAGATGCTGAGCTCACTCCGCTGAGAACGTGGAGACAGTCAAGTGTGTGGAGGGGTGGGTGAGACAACATGCCCTTGTTGAGAACTCCGTGTCTCGTTGTGAGAGACTAGGTCAACGGACCATTTTCATAATGGCATTATAGTGGGTACAGGGCGCGATGTAATTTCATCAACATCTGAGGTGCTGGGCAGAGGCACCAGCCCTATCTTGTGTAGTTAATTTATTTAGGCAGCACGGTGAGACAGGGTTGATGGAGTTGATGCCCTCAGCATAAGCCAAAGAGAGAGGGGAGGAGAGAAAATTAATTTGCCCAGCGGATGATGACCAGTCAGGATTCTGAGCACTCTGAGAGGATTTCCCAATAGACCGCTAAAATAAATGTAGGGTCATTTGGACCAGTGAATGAAGCTGCAATGAAAACGCGGCAACAAATGGGTCCTCTAATGGAATTATATTCGGCTGATGTCAGCAATCATAACAACAGGGCTTTCACATCATTTTTATGAGTCAGCAGCAGTCGGGCTAGCACTACCCAAACTGTGGAGGTTCTCCAAGCTTTTGCTTATGAAGGCCAAAAGAGAATTACCTTGAGGACCAATTGTGGCAAGACTAAAACCCAGCAACAGAATAAAGAGCAGGTGTAATGTATGTTGCCCCTGCCCTTGGATAGTCAAACACTAAAGCATGCAGCCATGCTCCCCATTTATCCACATTGAATGAAAGTAAGAAAACGTGCTTACATATACCCTATACTGCACAAATCAGTTTATTACAGCTAATGACTGAGATCTCTATATTTTCCATGAGTGAAACAGTACATCAATGTAAACAATTGAACACAGTACTGATTATTTTATTTTCATAAGTAATTTTACTTTAAATTCTGGTCTTATACAGAGGTTTTGTAAAGTAATAATTGCTGGAATAATGTCCTATGCATATATCCTGTAAGTGAAGGGTCTTTACATATCTTAAACAACAAGCAACAACAATTAGCATGTTGCTCCCCAGACCAAAGGCGCTCTGATAGTCTAGTCTCTCTGAGCCTTGATATAGCGGAGACCAGGTACACTTGTAACACTTTCTTATTTTGCCTTATTACAAAAAAATCGGCAGAAGTCACTGCTTTAATTTTAACATATATGCAACATACACCTCCCGTCTCTATATTTAGTTCAATTGTTTGCTGTCACGTCATAATCCACCTATACAGTGAAACAATCAGAGGTTCAATTAATAGTTTTCTAACAGCTGTGGTTTTCTTACTGATACAACTCAGAACAGGCTTTGTTTGTAGAGTGTAAAACACAGGCACAGATTTTCATATTAGAACTTTTTTTAAATATTAAATAGAGACCCAGAATCCAGACACCGGAATACTTAAGATAACAAAACCTTGCAATGTTTTCAAGCCCTCAACCCAATTACCATATCTATCACTATCATTGGAAACATCTTAATGACTAATCAGAGGCGTGTACGCAAAAGCAACGGTGATTAACATTTCGCACATGAATATGTATTCTATTTTGGCCTCAGACAGACAAGGCAGCCTTCACCTCGACAGAAGGGAGCATTACACAACAGCCAGGTTTTTTTTTTTTTTAGGAAGGCAGTTGAAGGTGGAAGGCATGCATTCAAGAGAATGAAATAGAGACAGAGTGAGAGAGAGTGAAAGAGAGAAAGAGTGACAGAGTGAGAGAGAGAGAGAAAAGGACAGATGGGGGGTACAATCATGCCTCCCATTCTCCCCTGACACTGCTCCTGCTGATCCTGAGGCGAGAGCGTAACACCGTCAGCCACCAAGGGGGCCTGTCAGCCACTACCTGTGAGCGGAGCACGCACACGCAGAGCCAGCACGGCAGGATGAAAGCCGGCCCTTTCAGGTCGTTCACTGCCGCTGTTGCTGCCGTTTCCAGAAGCCTCTGTGTTCAGCTGATCTGTGGCAAAGCTCTGCCCGTGGGGTGGTTATTATGGAGATGAATCACGGAGACGGGCAGGAGGAAGCACAATGGACAACTCAAGATAAGAGATTATTAGCATCTATTTGCGCACAGGGACGAGGGTTTAAAGGGGTAGAGGGAGAGAAGGAAAACACATGGCTGAAATGCAGTCAGAGGATCTCTAGACCCTGAGGTTATCAGACAGAGAAGGATTCACAAAGAGGAAAATGGAGAGGCAAATGGCCACTGTTTTAATAGGATTGAGAGGCTTATTCTAATGTTGGTAACAGCGGAGCTGTTACACTATGAAACACATCCTGAATTAATACAAACTTATGTCAGGGCTTGGTTGAATTTCCTATCGAAAGACAATGCAGCAATTTGCCACTTTCTTTTATAGGCAACTAGTTTTGCTATCATCTTTAAATTAATTTTGATAGTATATGGTAATGTGAAGGACATACACTATGTTGTTCTGTGTTCTGGGCTGGAACACCCGCGCAAAAATGTAAGAAAAGCTTTAACAGCATGACATTGCCAATTATATTGCCAAAAGACACCAGTTAACTTGTTAGCAAGCTTATATCAGTACCAACTGAGCTGTTGGTGGTGTTTGCAAGGTTTTGAATGCCTTATAGTTAGCTCACTAGTTTTAGACCAAAACTTTATAATGCTACTTTTGATAAGTGCATACCTATGAAGTAGTTACTGATATAATTAATTTCGAAACACTGTTAATGACTTAAGAATGTAGGTATTAATCAAGTGCCTTGTATTAATAATTACCATGTATGAATCATGTGCTTATGTAAGCAGCAACATGGCTTTTCTGTGTTTCTGTGTGTGTGTAACTTAGATTATGGTTGAAGTAAAAACATTAAGGATATATAAGAGAGATATATTCCTGTTTTCCTAATTGATTGAGACAAACTTTTTTAGGTATATACAAGAGGGGATATTCCTGACTCTTCAAGTCAAAACATAATAAATAAAAATGGGAAAACAGGCATCTAAATTTGAAGATACGTATACATCAGTTAGATGGGGATGTGAAATGAATGGCCATGAAAGGTGGTTTACAATGGCTAAAAAAACTAATATCTAATTATAAGACTGATCTTGCATTACTGAGATGCCTGGACCCGTAAACCAGTAGGGGACTGATCACCCCAGGGAAATTCCCTGGCCTCAACCTCCTCACAAAACGAGTGAGAGAGGGAGGACCTCTGGTCGGGCTTGGGTTGACTCAGCATTGCAATCCCAAAAAGAACTGTGAGAGTCTAAAAGTAAAAACATAACTAACCCTAGTGTGGAGATCAGACAAAGGCTATATATAAAGGTAATTTAAAAGGTGTCAAGATCAGTTAGAGGTAATAAAATAAATAAATACAATTCATAGTAAGATGACCTCGGACGTCGGAGACCCACCACATGGTTATCCCTGCTGACAAAGTGTTTTGGCGTCAGAGAACGCTAACTTCTTTCTATATAAACCTTGTGTGATGTGTATTATTTTGTTTCTCTCTCTTCTGCTGCAGTCTGGGAGTGAGCCCAGGCCCCCTCTCTCTCTGACTGATAGTGTTACACTATATTTGGGCTATGTAGAGAGGCTGAGAGCAACTTTCTTTGGGCTTTACCCCTATGGTTAAAGACTTGAGCGCCTGGGAAGAGTCTAATTTGTCCGACTTGAATTGAATGCTCAGTCAGCAGCAAATTAATGTCATTCATGATGTAAACACAATAATGAATTTTCTTGTTATGTCTGTTCACATATTGTAGTCTAATTAGAGGAAGATCTCTCTTCTTGGCCATATCAGAACTTGGCATTTTTGTAACATTGAAAGGGATGCTATCTTAGCGCTTATCCAACTGCAGAGCAGAAGCTGTGTTCATTTTTTTTTTTGTGTGATTTGGGCCTGTCACACCTCCACACCATGATTAATTAGTAAGTATTAAGAATTAGGCACATTCCCCATAACTCTATCACTAAATCACAACTTGAGTGTAGACAGAACTACACGGCCTCTCTGTGTGCGGATAACATGTAATAGTATGCCATCACCTGGTCAATTAGGCCCAGAGGATACATTTTCCTTCCATAAATAATGGATTAAGTGTCATAGAGCCGTAGACAAGGCTTCTTCACAGGAGGCATTTTAAGATTAGAACCTTTTAGTGATAAGGGAATCATTACCGTCGGGGAGAGAGAGCAGCTTATGCTATATCTCACATGAGCCGGCTTCTTGGTGGATCAGTCGGATACGTGGCAGGAGATTCTTAAACACCTAGACTTTATCTCCACCACTCTGAACATGTCTGACCTAAAAAATTTGTAATAAAGATGGTAAAAAACAGGTTAATTGGCTATCGTTCATTTGCTTTTTACCTAATAACCACTGCATATCAGACATGCTGCTATGTGTGTAGACTAAAATGTAAAAAAAAAAAACTGCTTTTGTAGCATTTATAAAGAGGTAATAAATATGTTATACCTAAAACATTCTCCACAGTAGAATACAATGTTCAAGACAGGTGTTTCAAAGTATTTATTATTTATTTTATTATTATTATGTATTTAAAGTGCATTCAGTATTGCACAGATCTGGTGTTGCTTAGGTCAAACAAGGGCAGAGCAAAGGCAAGGCATGCTCTGTCTGTCTGCACAGTTTTCCTTTCGGTTTGTGCGGGGGTATTTCCCAAGAATAGCTCTGCTCTTTCCCAAACAGTAGCAACAATGGCTCTAATGACTGTACAATGCAAGGGACCATGGAAAGAATACCAAAGCAATCTATCGTTATATTACTCTGCCTCAAAAGTGCAGTAAATGCTGACACATAATCTCATGCATGTCATTTCCCTTGCATTACTGTTCTTCATTGGAATAGTCACAAGACAACCGTATGCCGTTCCATTTCATGAGTCTCTTCCATAAAAAAGTTTGTTTGCGAGACCATATATAACTTATACAGTGTGCCTTGGACATGGTTATCAAGCCCATGCATTGACCACATCTAACGTCAGTGCATTTCAGTTTAATGGCAATATTGAAAATTGCCAAAGCACATTGATATATTGTGTGCCTGCTTTCTCTGTAGTATGAAGGAATGGGTTAGATTCGCCATTGTTGAAATATTCCACATTACATTACATTACCATTTAAAATAACACAGCTCTCCAGCAATACCCTAAAGCTTATCTTTCACAACTTTGCGAACAACTTTGCACTGGCAAATTTCCACTTTTAGGCAAGTCATTAACTGATCTTCCCTTCAACATATGTTACGTGGTGAGAAACAATTACCATTTTGTTGGTGCTCATACAATTGCAGTTCATGTTTCCTGAGGGAAAAGACTTTCAGATTCATAGCCCTTATTACTTTTCCTGCTCAAATGGGAAGCGTGGCAAGTTCAACTGAGGTGATACAATTTTCATTGTCACTTCCTGTATTTCTTTAGCTACTGTGTAGTACCATTACTGGGGCCCACTGGCAAAGCAATAATCATTAAAAATCACAGATACAAAAAGGCCTATTAGCACATGGCTTTATTATGCTCAATTCTCACAGCGTAAGTATTACTTGATAGAATGAGAGACACCTCCATGAAGATTTACTGAGCAGTTTCTGTTGGCACAGTTGTCTCTAGAATGATGACAAGCCGGCGTTTGCAGAAAATACTTGCATACTTGAACATTTAACGAGGTAAGGGCAGTAAGACTAAAACTGCTGCATTGAAAGGGCCGTACGTGACAAACCGGTGCAGCTTCTGATGTCAGCTGTAATCATCTAGTGCATGCCAAGACCATTGTGGGGTTGGAGGTCATTTGAGAGGCACCACCATTTACTTTAGACTTGTACTGAAAGTAATTCTGAGATGAGAGTACTGGGTATCGACATCCCAGTTCCTCTCCCAAACAGAGTTATGCATTACCATGTGCTAATGAACACCTGCTGGTTCTCAACTCCTAATGGCTTGTGCTGATGGTGACCCATTGTTTTTGTTAATTAGATCCAATCGTACATTAACCCCTTATTAGTATCTCAGGAGCAGTACAGGGATACTGAAAGTCAGTGTGTCTATTTGCCTATCTAACACCTCTTTACCGATGGTTTAGGAAAGCCTTGTTTCAACTTGCATAGATAGCAAGCCTTATTTTCACAGAGGTGACCTAAAGCTGAGATCAAACATCTTATCTTGTTTAACACAAGGCAAAGTCCTTTGCCAGGCATGGGTCATATTATCAGAATGAAGGCCATTGTGTAAAACAGTGTTTTATGGGTTGTCGGCCTGAAATTGCCATGCATGCTTGCCCTTCCATATTTGGCACTCCTTTAATAAATTGTGGACTAGCTGTCAAAAAAGCCCAGTGGGAGTGACAGTATCATCTCCCCTGTGCATAATGCCTCACTTGGAGAGTGTGCAGCACAAGATTGGACATGGCCGCGCATGTAAGCCTCTCAACATGGAGAATCGATGAGGCTGCCTGTAGTCTGTCTCACAATTGAGCCCTGGCATTGCGCTTATGTCATGTCGCTCAGGATACTTCTGATATGACAGCGCAGAATATTTATCATCTGAGTGGCTGTGACAAGCAATTCTCCACAGGAACAGAATAAAATAAGTAGACAGAGACTCTCAGCACCCTTTTTTCTGTGAAAGGGGCTAACCTTTATTATTCTGAGTGAGCACATCGGTGAAATGGCACACACACACACACACACGCTGAGACATTTACCATGCAGGTACTGGTATCCTGCAGGAAGGGGGTTTATATAATGATGAAATAAGGTCACCTGAAAAAACTGACTCTTCTTTCAAGAGGAAGTGTTTCAGCGTGCAAGTACTGCATAAAGACAACAAAACACAGTTATTTGAATGCTTCAAATGATTTCTACATACTGCATGATGTAATGTCTGTAGGTTATAGAATTGAATAGAATAGATATTATTAAAGCAAACTGGTCTCTATGTGCTCATTTCTAGTTATTCTTATCTGCAGAAGATATTTTTCCAGAAATGAGTTCCTTTGTGCTAGGATTTTGAATTCTTTCTTTCCACATTCTTTGGACAATTTTCCAATTCAGGCATTTACTATTAAATATTCTTAAATGTGTTTGAAACTAGTGTAGACTCTATGTGAATTTGTTCCCTTTTTATTCCAGATGGACTGACATAACAACACCCATTTTCCCTTTTTGTCTGACTCTCTTAGCAATATCACTTCTGTGGCTTGATTATAGAAATTACACAAGTAATTTCCCCTGAATACAAAACTGCCTGGGACTACCATTTGGCAAGCACACCAAACAACAACATGGTTTTCATCTGCATTGTTAGAAGCAATCTGTCCCCATCCAAATGGGTGCTAAGAGTAGAGTGAAGATGACGATATGGGAGCTTCACACACACTTCAATAAGCCCAACTCACTGAGAATGTCCAACTCACTGAGAATGTCCAAGTCACTGAGAATGTCCAACTCACTGAGAATGTCCAAGTCACTGAGAATGTCCAACTCACTGAGAATGTCCAACTCACTGAGAATGTCCAAGTCACTGAGAATGTCCAAGTCACTGAGAATGTCCAACTCACTGAGAATGTCCAATTCACTGGCCATGCCTCCAGTGCTGAGGTGCTGAAGCCAGTTAAGGAGTGGCCTAGGTCTGGCATCGCAAGGCATGGGTTTAAAAGCAAAGTTGATAGAGCGCCAACCTTTTTGTGTTTGTTATGTTGCTTTTTGTGTTTCTGTGTGTGTGTCGGGGGTGGTGTAGCGGGGGGGGGGGGGGGGGGGGGGGGTAAAAGCAGTATCTCATTATCCTCTACAGCTGTTGATGACAATAAACAGAATCTGAGAAGGCGCGAGACCAGGATACCGGAACCAGATCAACAGACTCAGATTCCAAACATCAAACAAATGAAAGAATCAGCCTCTCCTGCTTTGGCGAGCAGCACACAGAGGCATCACTGCTCAAGGTTGGACCACAGAGATTTAGGATTTATTTATTTATTTGTTTCTGGGGTTGGACACGTGGGCCCACAGTCATGGTCTTACGTGTCAGTTCTGAAAGCTTTTCCTAATGGCCAAAGGGATCTTTATCCTCCGTCGAGTCGGACAGACAACTTTGCACATATATCCCTCTGAAATATAAATGGTGTGGCACAGGGGGAGTGAAAATCTGCACCATGTGCAAAGGCAGACTGAGCTCTCGGGTAGATTGTTCATGCGTCATTCTCACTTCTCAGACAAATGAACAGTGGCATTTTTTTTTTGCTGTTGGATTTATCGTTTCTGTATAGATTTTTGCCAGTTCCTGCAGTAGCTATTGAAGGGTTTCTCTTTTTCTCCCCCTGTGCGGCTAAAATGTACCTCTGTCTCACAATGGGACGAATCAATGCTGATGTACCTGGGCGTTTAGCTTTACATACATCACACTGTCACAAAGTCTATGAGCTGTCAGATTGGTGCGCCTCACATCAAATGGGGACTCCTCACACTTTATGTATATGAGTCTGACACCAAGATACTGTATGGTGGTCCCCTGCTTTCTAAAGCAATATGCTCTTTTTCATATTAAATTTTCCACCAGATGGAGAAAACTCCCTGTATAGAAGTACACACAGTTCTCTTCCTCCAACCTCATCCAAACGGTCACAGACTCATGCACACATTACCAGTCGTGAAATTGGGGCTGCACTTCACTTACAAAGAGGAAGAATCTGCCTGTGCTTTCATATATCTCTGCTTCTATGCCTTTAAAAAAAAAAAAAAATACTGTCTGCTGCCTGACTCATCTTTCTATTGATATCCACTTATTTCACATAAAAAGAGAGAGTGAGGGAGAAAATGAAAGAGAGAGATAGAGAGCATGTGACATTATCTGAAAGATTTCCATGTACGTGTAGTTTGATGTATTGGAATTTATATGTTGTCATATCATCAGCTCATGACATTGCTGACTTTAGGTTTCATATTCACCCTTTTATTGATGCAATGACATATACTATGTCATGTAACATGTCATATCATCTTTAAAATACTGCCATAAGCTGACCATAAATACTCGGGTGTTTCCCTTAGGTATTTATTTCAGAGTTAATGTGTGGGCTATGACATCCCTATGTACATACCCTTGAATTAATTCTGCCAAATGTCTTCCTTTTTGAAGCTGAAAAGAGCTAAACCTTTCAGTCAGAACATATACTACACACGTAAAGATTACACAGCTGTATCTTAGGGGCCTCTGACATCTCTGGCATTTGGACTTGATGTATAAAACTATTGTCCAGTTCACGTTCCAAATTTGCCCAAAGAAAAGCAAGCATGTTCGGGGAGGTCTCTATCCAGGGTCCTGAAGTGCTTTGCAGGGATCGTGCAGGAGTTGACTGCGCAGGCAGCAGTCAAGCAGGAGTTGACTGCGCAGGCAGCAGTCAAGCAGAATCCATGCATACACCCCAAAGAATGCGCGTAAATAGGGAGACCCTCACTTGGACCGCGAGAACGTGGCTCAGCAGGAAAGCACGTGCTGAGCTTGTCACTTGCTTGAAGTCGGATAGATTAGATCTGATGTGAAAGGCGTCTGAGGACCACCAGCCGAGAGTTTGAGTGTGGTCTGATAGACTGTTGTTTCCCCAGTGGTGGCTGCACCAATCCTAAAATGGGTTGAGTAACGGTCTTCAGGTCTGTGTGTCAAGCCATGGCATCATCAGAGGCATATATAGGGTTTGATGGAGATGGAGACTGTAGACTGAGACCGGCCTTGTATTGAGCCCACTGCCTTGTTAAAGACTGTTGCTGGGAGTCTACTGTTTGCAGAAAACTCTGTATAGCAGCGATATAAAACTCAAAACACAAGGCACTAGGCACAAATTGGTTCATCGAAGACATGCGCTCCAACGGAAATGGCAACAATAGTGGAGTAATGCCTCAGTTATTAGTTATCCATACGTGTGCCGTTCAGAAAAGTAGTGGCACGGCTCCCAGGAAAGAGGGGTAAGAGATAACCAGAGACAGCCAGGGGTGTGGGCCTGAGCGCAGTTCAGGCCGGCAAGAGATAAGGGGAAAGGTGAAACGTGGCAACGCTAGACAGAGATACTTAAAGCTGAGCCTATGGGATGGACCAGTTCCTGTCTAACTGAGAAGCTACACAGCAGTCATCGGGCGTGCAGTGTTGCCATTGAGTGTCAGCCACCAATAGAACACTCCCTTTAAAGTCAACTGAACCTGCTACACAGCCCACGCCGTGTCCGATGACAGTATCCAGAGAGCATCCAGCATCAACATTCACCTTTAACCAATTTCTCAATGGCCGAGACCAAAGCACACTATTTTGTTAAAGGAAGAAACAGCCTATAGCCTGTCCAATCAATCACTTTTGCCTGGATGTTCATGATAACTGGCTATCAACTTTAATTTAAGAGTCTTTTATTGGCCGGGTATAGGCCACATGTTTGAGAGCCATATTATTATTAGGAGACAAAAAGCTGCGTTTGACAATGAGCACCGAAGCTTGACTGGGAATACAGAGGATGATGCTAGACGTGGCAAATTCTGTCACGCTCCTCCTGAACTTCTGTTTAGAACGCCATTTACACAGTCCCTGAAAATGCACACAGTACAACATACTGTATGCAATGCATCAGATTTTGATCAAAAGTGATGCGCAAAACGGTGAATAAATACACAGGTATGGAAATATGGCTGCAGCAAAGGCTTAGAAGAAGTATTTCTTTCATTTGATTTCCACTTAGTGTCATCATTAGCTCTCTCTGTCTCTTTTTGTAATTTCTTTTAACTCCTTCCTAAATGGTGTTGAGGGGTAAAATGTCCTCATCTCAGACCGGACTCAAGTGACCAAGGTTTTATAGCTCTCCTGTATTTAATAACTTCAGGGGTGCTGAAGTCAGTTTTCTTTTTTTTTGCTTTTTTATACCAAGACAGACCAAATGAAAGGACTGAGGCCAGGCTGCCTCTAAAGGTTCATTTAGGGGGCTTCAGCTTTGGAATAGTGCACTATTTTCATCTTTATTTCATTAATGTGATGTACAAGACTGCTTCAGAGAGTATTCCCTTTCAAGCCCTCTCCAATTACAAAAAATCTCTGTCTGCTCATTGAGGGATGACGGCAAAGGCGAGAGGTGAGAAAAGCTTTTTTTTTCCTCCATTTAATCCAAACTGCTCTTCATGCCTTGAAAACACATTGTGGTTCGGAATTGCAATTATAAAACCTATTGTTAAACCATGACATTAGGCCCAGGGGAGATATAGGCATATATATGAATAGCATGGTAATTATATGTTCAGCTGAAAGCAAAGGGATGCTCGGTCCACTTCAATGCCCCTCAAGCCATGAGAATTTTTTAGATAAAGCCAAAAACGTGGGTCATTGCATATGCCTGTCAGATGTGCCACTGCAAACATGTTCCAGGTAAATCAGTGGGTACCTGAAGCCTTTATTGACCTCTTAATGTATGGATTGAAAAAAATGCCCTATGCCAAAATGAAACCTTTTTTTATTTCCAAAAAAGAATGTGAAGTCTGTGTAGGACAACATGACATTTTGTCAGAAGTGATCCTACAAAAAAAAAAAAAAAGGAAATGATCCTACACAGCTTCGTGTCCACACTTGGCTTTTCTACCTGTCCTAAATAATCTGGCAAAGAATAAAGAACAAAGGGGCAAAAAAAAGACATAGAGAAAATACTATTGCATGTCTGGACCCCTGATGACATTGCTCTGAGATCCTAAAAAAGTGTAAACCTCAGAGATTCCCTTCCCCATTTGATGTTTGCAATTAAGGACTTCAACACTTCAATCCTTGAGTAGTGCCTTGCTTTTGTGACTGGTACAGTCATTTATGATAGCAGTGTTTGTATCATGAATTGAGCAGGGGGCTTTGCCCTTGGCAATTATTATGTTTTTAGAGGAGTTTTAAGTAGTCTCCAGTAGGCACTGTGGTGCAGTGCCATGTACACACATATAGAAATATATATATATATATATTTATATTTTTTTAATCCCTGTGGATTTTTAGTTGATGTAGAAAAGGTAATTGCCAAGTCAATAAACCCAAATTCAGGGATTCAAGAGTTTATGCCTCAGCCTTTTTAGCACTGTGCATTAGATTTAATCCTTTGTCGGAAAAAAAAAACAATGAAATAAATAAATAAATTGGCAAAACTCCATTTGCCAGCGGAACACTTAGTGAGATGGAAAAAAAGCCGCCTCCTAACAGGCTTGTTGCCGACTGGCTTGTATTAATGTCTTTGTAGATTACGCGCAGCGAGGGGGCATGGGGGGGGGGGGGGGGGGGTCACGGCCAGAAGCAGGTAGTACAAGTCGTCTCAGCCTGGCCCCCTTTGCCAAACAGCTGGACTGGTGCCAGTGATTTAAAAGACTGCCCATGTCCTGCTGCTGACTTTCCAACTCCTGACAGGCCGTAAGGGGCATCTGTTTATTTGCTGGTTAGTAGGACTGATAACAAACAAGTAACAACCCTGGCTCCTTGGTTAGGCGCATACTTAGGATGGGGGGGATGCACAGAGGGGGGTAAAAAAAAGAGGCCACCTCTCTCCGTGTTTGCCAGAGGCCTCATGTTTTTGAGTGAGGCTATTGAAGCGTTTCAACCAAAGCGAACAGGAATAACTAATTGTATATTTCAATTGCAAAAGCGCTCCCACTGGGGACTTTTGAAGGACTGCATGAAACAGGATTTGCGTGTCTTTTCCCAGGGGAAGCCAATACATCTGCATGCCAAACACCCTCCTCGCTTGAGTCGACATCACAAAAAAAACAAAAACAAAAACAATCAAATGGCAGCCATTATATTCCTCTTCCAAAATGCCTTGCTGGGGTTGATTAGAGTCTCTGTCACTGCAGCAACAGCAGACCCATGAAGGCAACATAACCCCTCTCGGAGAGAGACAGAAAAAAAACATGTCAAAATGTCACTGTTGTTTTACACATGCAATCCATTTTGCAATGCTGGATTTCTCCATTTGAGCATTGGTTCAGCTTGTCTACCGCAGAAATTCTTGAGACATGCTTGAGAGGCATCTGTACATGTCAGTCCTTCCTGTTCAAAGACGTTATTGCAATCCAAGTCTTTGATAAATGACTGCATGAGCGCAATCTTGGTCATCCTGTTATTTTTCTCTCTCTCTCTGTAGATCTGTCACTCGTTGTGTGATTGGCAGCTGTGGATGGTTTCACGGGTTGCGTAGGAGGTCTTTTTTTTAATTAAGATTGATTAAAGATGTTGCAGCTCCAAGTATAATGGAATGTCTTGACAACAGAAAGCTACAAATGAAGAAGTGTGCAGACTTGTTCTCCCTTTATATATTTTTCTGTTTCATTTTTTCCCTTTAACTCATTCCCACTGAGATTCTGAACTTCAAAGCCATTGGAAATTGATTAATGTATTCTCTTTGAGGGTTTCCATTAAATGGGCAATTTTAACCCAGATCTGTATTTAGATACAAGATAGAATACCACTGAGGTCCACATATAAATTAATGCTCTTTGAAAATGAAGCTTTTTTCCCCCTCCAAAGACACATGAGAAGATGCATCTGCATAAAACAATAACAACAGCAACAACAATGGCAGCACAGTTAGGAGAATTTAGGCCAATCATTGTTTTCATTATGTCAATGTAATGAAAACAATGCATTCAGTGATCCTGCATGCATACAACTTCTCCCTGCACATTCTTGTTATCGACAATCTGACTGATAACAACCATCAATTTTGGGATCAAAGCTGCCTCATTAACTAGGATCTGCAATGTATGTTAACACCAGAGCTCACCCTGAAACTGTGAAGCTATCTAATTACCTCAAAGGTCGTGACCTATTGGACTGTCAGTCCAAATGTTCACGTAACGCCATTTTGATTGAACTCAAAATCTCAAATGTTTGTATCAACATTCATAATGCAAAAAATGGTTCTGCTTCTATGTCTGTTATTGACTGCTATTACAGATGACGTCAAGGCTGTGGAAGGATCACAGACTTGAGACAGCTGGTGAAATTCAACCTGCGTTGGTATTTGTCTGTTGTTGCATTTGTCACCTTTTGGAACATATCAAACAGCCATCTGACATTTGGGTCTCTATCTCCTATTGGTGTGTGTGTGTGTGTGTGTGTGTGTGTGTGTGAGTGAAAGCCCTGAGTGACAATAAGGGCCGAATGCAAACTGGATGGCAGCTACCTTCATACAGACAACACTGCCTCTCTCACTGTTCATATGTAAATATCTTTGTCAAGGACAATAACCTACAGTATAAATAAACTCGAAGATCAAAGGTTACATTCACACAGCAGCTGTTTTTTGTAATAGTTTTCTTTGTAATTTGTTTTAATTGTAAATTGTAAAGGCTTACCACAATGTCAGCAAGTCCAGACAAGTGATTAATATAACCTTGGTCACCTCCTTCTTTCCTAGTAGCCTGTGTTTGTGCAAGGTGCTATTTATTCTAAATTTTGACATTACCTGGTGCACCTACTGTATATTGTGTGTGGGAAGTACTGATATGGCTCCACACAAAAAGCTGAAGATTCAACGTTATGTAGTGAGGATTATGTCTTTCAAATAAGCATAGTAACTGTCTTGTCTGTTTGTTCTGTTATCTGATATTCCACCAGCTTGGACATCATTTTCTTGGGGAATTCTAGTTTGACACTGCTTTAAAACTTTAGTAAATCAAGTGCTCTAGACTCTTTTCAAAATGTGTTACCTTACATTGCAGCCTACGTCTTGGTTCCTTGCCCTCCTGTCCACAGTGGGGTTAGTTTATGCCCGTCGCCAGGAAAAACCGAACAAGGGACATTTGTTTTTTTTCGCCACATAATTTGGACAATAAAGCCCAGTTACTGCTAACCCAAACACGTACACTCATTACGCACACACACAACACAGTTAACAGAAAGCGAATGCATTTGCACCATAGGGGTGTCCTGTTATGTTGTTAAGCATATCGAGATGAGAAAGACCACAAAAATGCATGGATTATGCTGTTATAGTCGTTTTTAGAAGCCCTATAGCTTCACAACCTGTATTCTATTTTTTTATTCTACCAACTGCCTACTAACCAGGACTGTATCAAAGCAATGGCCCAAATAGGCTACTATAAATCGGGTATTGGTCAAAAGCAGCTAAATGTGGTTTGTGTACACAGAGACGTGCCTGGAATAGTTGGGTTGACTACAGAGGGTTTGTCCATATCTGGTGGCAGCAGACTGAACTGTACCCTTAGTAGATCCCTCCTCTCCCCCCTAAAGCAGTGGTCCATTCATAAGGCGCCACACTACCTACCTTGGTACTTTCAAAAACAAAAATGCAAGACCATTTTTGGTGCATTTAATTGGTTTCCAAATAACACAATCTAATCAGGATTACTGATGTCTTTATTACTGCAGTAAAATGAACATCATAATTGGAATGCTATAATTATACATCCTCTAGTGAGAATGAATTAGTAAGGATTCGGGATTCACTTTGTGGGTGTGTAAATCCCATTGTTAATTGCCTATAATTAGACACTATATTTTATACAGTGAATACGATTTTTTTTTTTTTATTATTGCAAGCACTGTGTTGTAATATCAATGTATGTATTACATGTCTTCGTTTGAGAACTTGAGAAGAGCATTTTAATAGCAAACATTTAAGCTGTCAGTGGTGCTTACTGTAAGTCTCACCCACATGCCTTGTATCTATAGACAAGCTTCTATAATTAGGTAATCGCTCACATGTCACATGACAACCACAATTTGCACCACATTCGTAACGAAGGGTTCTGTAGTGTGTTCCACAATGTGCTGTATGAAAGTTCACGTAACTGATGAAGTAAGGAAGTAGGTATGAGCACGTCCAGTTATACATTCATTCATTCATTCTGTCTGTTAGTCCATCCATACATCCTTCAAGAATCACTAACATCTGAAATCAATCATGTGAACGCTATAGTTGTCTCAGAGGTCCAATGGCAGCCCTGAATGTTTTCTCTTTTCTTTTGTGCCTTTGCCGAGGACCATAACCGTTTGCCAGACAGAGAGTCTTGAGTTAAATCAGCCAGCCTGCTTCTTCTGTTGCTTTGCTTCTGTTTTCACGCTTATCAATGTTTAATTGTGTCCAAAGCAGCAGTGCATGATAGTGTATTTGGGCCATCTCTGTCTCTCAGTGCTTTGCCTGAAAAAACTAAATATTATCCACCATAGTATTTTTTTTCCAGAAATCAAATAGCTGTGTTCTTCTGCTGTCATCCCTGTTTATTTGTTTCGGTTCCACTGGGCACATTATCCCTGGAAACTGGTGGGAGGGATAAATCACAGTAATGTGAGACATATAGTAGCTGATTTTCTCCAGGCGGAGGCAAGACAGACATCGTAAGCTTCTGTGTTTGCGTGTCTTGGAGGCAAGGAACACAGAGAGCAAAATGTACTCCAAAAGCACATGCACATTGCATCTCCTCTGAATACACCACCGGACACATTTCCAAGGCCTCAGGGTCAGATGTGCATGTGCAAGGGTATATGTGCAAACATATGGTGCTAACCGACGAAATAACGAATATTCAGTGGTTACTCAGTCGGGATACAAAATCGCTGGATAAATTCAGCCAGTCGACAAGAATATGTGTGTTATTCAACAATGTTTCATCATTGGGGAGAAGGCAAGGGGAGACTAACTGAATCCTACTTATTGATCATCACTTCATGTTGTCATCCTAATTCACTTGCAGCTTCCTCTGTCTTTGACACTTTGGAAGTGGCTTCTCTTGGTAACATAAAGAAATAACTGGCATCTGTCTCACTGTTACATTATATATCTGTCTCACTGTTATATTATATATAAGTCACACAGTGGATATTAACACATTTGCTCATTCACAGGTCCAGTTTGTTATTGCTGTCCCTAGCTGTGGTACACACAGTCAGGAGCTCCTCTCGAATGCTCGCTCTAAAATGTCCAACTGCTATATTTCTGTATGGTCCATAGGTCATCATCAGACATTAAAGGTCCAGTGTGTAGTTTTTAGTGGCATCTATTAGTAGAAATGGAATATAGTAAACATAATTATGTTTTCATTAGTGTATAATTACCTGTAACTATGAATCATTGTGTTTTTGTTAGCTTAGAATGAGCTCTTTGTATCTACATAGGGTGTGGGTCCTCTTCCACGGAGTTCACCATATTGCACCACCATGTTTCTACAATAGTACACTGGTTCAAGATACGGCTTTTCGCATTGTTATGGCATGTAACGGCCACGTAGGTACTCACCCACATTTGTAAAGGGAAGGGTATTAAGCTGGTTGCAATTCAGCAACCTCACCAGTAGATGCCACTAAAACCTACACACTATGCCTTTAAATAAAACAAACAACTAACTTTTAATCTGAAATTGCTTTGGACAATTCCTGATGCCGTAATGTATCTCTTCTCATGCTCAACTTTACTTACACTGTCTCTAAGTGAAATGTATATATTAATATTTTCAATAAAACAAATACATTATGTTGAAATGATGACATTGCTGCATTTTGATAAGCTTTCATAAGCACTTTGCTGAGTGCAATGTAATTAACTTGTCATAATGATCATGAGTGAATATTAATAATCATGACTAGCCTGTAATGACAAATCTCCCACTTCAAAACAACACTCTGTGGGGGGAATGCTAATAGATGTAAAAATAACCAAAGTGAAGAAGTATGCCTATCTCAGGTTGCTACGCTTCACACTAGAAAACTGCATCACACACACCTATCCAGTCTTTTTTTACCACATCTATTTATTAAGATATCAAGACATAGTCCCAAGACATACCGCAACACTCCACTGATGGCTCCTCCTACGGCTGGCCTGATATGTTTCATGAATAACTACATTTAGAAGCATAACTACAGAAACACTACAGAGAGCAAAATGTCTTCTATGTGAGTTGTGCTGGATTCCTCATGCCCTGCCCTCAGTTGCTGGCATTAAAAGGCTCAGGCTCTGAAGAAAAGTGACGAAGAGTTAATGCTACAGTCTCAGGTCACAGGGTTTTTCAGTGACATTCATGGACCTCCAGCAATTGAACGATTTTTCAACACTTTTCTACCATTGACCCCCCCACACACTCCCCTCACAAACCCCACATTGCTCCCTCCCCCTGCCAAATTTCACAATTTCCCGGTATTCCTCCACCAAGGACCACCCTCTCCCTCACCAGAGAGAGAGAGAGAGAAAGAGATTTTCACAATTTCTCAACACTCTTCTGCTATTTATGTCCTGGCTTTTCTCACAGACTATCATGATTTTACTGGCCTGCTCTCCAGCTCTTGCTTGGAGCCATGCCGATTGCAGTGTGGGAGATGGAGATGACAGAGGGTTTATGCAGAGAACTTGACATGCACACACCCCAATGCTATGTCAACACAGTACTTTGGAGATGCACTGGCTCACAGGGAAAGCAAGGTTACATGCAGAGAGAGAAACCCTTGCATAATCGGAGCTCAAAACAGTTGTAATTTCCCCAAGGAAAAGTACTCTTCGTTTCTCTATCTTTCATCTAGCTCAAGGACTCGTAGACACCTTGGCTAGATTGGTTATTTTCATGGCTACAGGTTAAACGAAGGAGAGAAATTTCAGTTGTATCACTTTGTCCTGGCTCTAGATAATATAAAGTTTCTGTGTTATTCATTATTCATTCTCTGTCTCATTCTCTCACCTCCTGTGTATGAGTGTGTGAGTGTGTGTGTGCGTGGTTCTTTATAGCGCAAACAATTAATGATGACAATTTGCATTCTGATACGCATCTCTTCCCAGAGCAAGCCAAGCCCGACGTTTAGGAAGTCGTATCTTTAATAGATGTCACCCGATATTAATGTGCAGACACCGATTCTAACCTGGCAGCCAGAGGGGAATCAATCATCCCCCCCCCCCCCCCCCCTCCCCCCGAATGTTACTTTCTTCTGACAAATATGCTGGTGCCGGCCAGATAGCCGAGCTAATGGCCTCCACAGTATTTCTGTCAACGGGAGGCCCTCCATTAATTATTCAATCTCCTCTGCTTCAGAACCGCTGTGATATCTTACAATATTTACAATGTGCCTACGCCTTGGAGACGCGGCTAGTCGCACAATGTGCAACCGAATCCCTTAGCTGGAGCTTTTCTTTTTTAACGGGAGTCCATTTTCATACACTGACCTTGCATGCCAGGTTGGTGGGAAGTCTCGAGAGCGGTGTATTGGGGTCAGTCCACAGAGATTTCGAGCTACACGTGTGGTTTTCAGCTTTTTCTCCTTTTTTATTATTAGTCCAAACTAATTTGGTTTGACAGCAAGCAAGGGATGTGTGCGTGGCTAAGGCTAAGTAATACGGCACCTTATTTATTTCTTTTAATCCATTTTCAATACTCAGTCTCTAATTACAAGAGGCTCAACACCACTGATATGTTCCAGCACACTGTCTAAACTTACTGCAGACAATAGGCATAAAAGGAAGTCTACATTTAGGTCTACAACTCATTCATTTTTCCACTGCAATTCTTAGTCACAGTAAAATGAGCATGGTTTTGTTTTACGTTATCTTCAACAAACTAAACATTTTTATTTGCTATTCTTGAGACAGCATTTTAAATAGATGATCACAGCAGATTTCCTTCATCAGAACACATGTACTTCATGAACAGATCCCTCTTTTTCTCACTCTCTCTCCTTCTCCTAGTCTCTCCCTCACCACTGTCTCCGCCTCTCTTCCCCAGCTTGCATTATGCGACCAGCGAGTTAAATTCCTTTTCTCTTTTTTTTCCCCCTCTCTCCTTCACCGAGAGGGGTTGGGGGTGGGAGTGAATCTAATGGGTCACGTGGGATCCCCTGCTAAGTAGGCTGTGACGTCGGCTCCCCCAGTCACTGGAGCCGAGTCCGTCAGAGAGCATTTCAGCAGCTGCTTTTTCCCAGCCCCTATCTGCCACTACAGGGAGAGAGAAAAGAGAGGAGGAGAAGAAGGAAGCCCTTCCCTTTGGCCAGCCCTGAACCAAAACAGAGGGGCAGTCTTCTTTGTGCCTCAGTCAAGCTGTTTCCCTTTTTTTCCTTTCATTTTTGTGTTATTTCTTTTTAGCTGGGAGGGAAAAAAGGACCAGGCAGCACGACCATCGTTAACATCAGTGCTGAGGCTGCTTTTGCCGCTGCTAGTTCTGCTGACTGCCTGCTCGTCTGTCTAAGGAGAGATTAATATCAGATGCGCACTGTCCACAGAGGAGAGGGGAAAAGAAGGGATGCTGAAGTTTTTTCCCCTCATTTTCTTCACTTCTTTTCACCCTTGTTTTTCTTCTTGGAGAGACGGAGGGAGACAGAGAGGGATTGATGGAGAGGTGGAGAAGTAGAAGTGCATGCTTACAGGCAACCAGGAGGCAATAAAAATAACCAGAGAGGAAAGGAGCAAGAAAACAAAACAAATAGGCAGAAGCTCTGGAGCAAGCAAGCGCACAAACAGGAAATGATGGCCTCTGAAAGACCGTGGCAGATGGATGGGTTCGTGCGCCAAGACTGATGCATGCAGAATCAAGCCGTGGCTGATGTGCGCCGATGATTAGGGAAAAGGGGAAAGAGGCACATTATCCCAGATTAATCTTTTTTATCTCCAGAGGTAGTGGCAGAGAGGAGGAGGGGGGAGATGGCGTGCAGAATGTGTCGACAGACGGCATCAACATCCGTTCACTCCAACTGCCTGCTAGGAATAGAGGTAGGTCTATTCAGCTCTTTCCCTTCATTTGTTTCTTTCTTCCTGCTTTTGTACTGTGTGTTTGGACACCCCCAACACCCCCCCCCCCCCCCCCCCCCATTCATTCACCCCCACCCCCCCCCAAAAAACATTGAAAACCAAGTACTGCAAATTGCACCGGCATGACAAAAAATAGCAGATCAATTCCACTTCAATTAGCGTTGTCACCCATCATGTTTATCTCTCTTGGTTTATTCACTCCTCCGCAGCTGCTGTTACGGATCAGTTGTTTTCATCAGCTGTTCAGAGTTCATCACACTCTAAAGCACATATAAGGAGTGACAGGAGAAGGGAGTCTTATTAAAAGAGAAGTTTGTTAGAAGTGGGCTGGACGCTGCAAAGTGACATGGAAGCGAGGCTGCTCAAAACCAGAGCGAAAATATCAAACATGCCCCAAATTCACTGTACTTAATCTGGTGCTCTTATCTTAAACCGTTATGCAACGTGATGAGTGTATTAGTGAGAATGTGTGTCTTGTGAATGTTCCTGGCATACAGTGAACAAAACAAATCCTGTCCATGCTTGCAAAGCCCATGTCAAAGGCTCTGATGACTTGCCCTACTTCTGACTGGCCCTCGGGCAATAAAAAATGGAGACACCTCTGCTAGCCCTGTGACATTAGTCAGCTGAGTCTCAGGACTGCTTCCCGAGAGATCATGCAGTTCATGGCAAAGGGGGGAAATAAATGCGTGAGTAGTTCTTTAGTGCGTCATGTTCTAATTTTGTTTTCTCAAATCTTCCTTAACCGCTAACCAGATACAAAACATGGCAGTATCTCCAAGTCAATAAACAACCAGGACAGTTAAGTCTGCCTCTGCCGCATAACCCTATTTGTACAAAGGAGTATGAACATAACATAGCTATATCATATCATATCAAATCAAATCTACACTATATATTTTGCAATATGTCACTGTGACTTAGCCTAGACTCAACAGGGGGTCGTTAAATATGTTCAGACATTTGAACCTATTAAGAACTTAATCATTCATCACACAAGTGCAACAAAAACAGTGGCGCCTCTGAAGCTCTCTCTCAGTTTACAGCACCACTCCCTTGACCATGCTTGCATACTGCTAAACATCTGGAAGTGCTGATGACATGTGTACATATTTCATTCCTCTCAGAGCCACTGAAGCAAAGTAATTAATTGCCAGTAGAGTAGAGTAGTTGAGTTATCGATTTATTTCTCTAGTAGTTGAGTTATCTATTTATCTTTCAGTCACAGCTTAGACCCACCCAAACGCCACTGTGCCATTTCCTGTGATCTGTAGTAGGGCCATGTCTGTGTGACCAAACTAGGGTTGGCTCATCGACATTACAGAAAAGTGTGGTGTGTGGCTGCCATGCTCAAAAGCTTCTTCTCTGATGAAGAATGAGTCGTCATGAAAGGTTCGGCTTCAAAACTGCCGTGCCTGCTACGGATGAGTACACCAGTTGTCGGTAAACCATTTTAATCCTGTTTAATCTTGTATCTGTCCAGCTAAGATATCAACATTGTGTATTTCTTATTTAGTCTTCTACACAGGTCCAAAAGACACAGGGAATTTTGAGGGGTGTATTTATCATGGGTTTTCATTTTGAAATACAAGCATATGATAAAGTGATGAGTGGTGCTAGTTGCATATACAATGAAGAATGTTGCAATAATGATGCGGATGGAACAGTAGCTATATAATATGTGAATACAAGATAGAGCATTAATGGAAATAAGTCTACGGCTCCTGGGTGCAACAATTCTCTCTCTCTACACGTCGATTACAAAGCGGCCTTCAAGCTGAGTTCAGTCGCATAACTACAAGGAAGTATTTAATATGCTGACTGGAAAAATCATAAGAAGTTGTAGTATTAAAAAGAAATTGGCAGCATTAACACAATGTTTTGCCTCTGCTATTTTTCTTAATATGAATTTTTGTCTCAAAATTAATATCAATAGCACATTCCCACACCACAGGGACTGATTTTCTGCTTTGTGCATCCATGTCACATTCATTGTGACTCCAGGTGTTTCCCCTGCATATGTCTAATGATATCATGTAGCTTCTCTAATTATTGACCGCTGTGGCATCTCCCTGTCTCTTAATTAGACTAACTATTAAATTGATCCCGACGAAACAGACATTGATGTGGGAAGCAGGAAATGACTAAATGGAGGGGAAACGTGTTTGACTGAAAAATATAGTCTGTTTTTTGCATGCATGCCACACTGGAAGTATGTGACCGTTTGTGGACATTTTAGACAACAGCAAAATGAGGTTTGGGAAAGAGGGGAGGTGTGGGTAGGGGGGCGAATGGTTTGTCACATATCTGTGTACATGTTTCGGGATGCCTGATAATTGGATCTCACGCTGCAGACAACAGAAATCTTTCCGGCTCTGTTCTGAAGAGTATTAACCTTTAAAGCAGAGGCAGACTCAGCTCTTTCCATTTCCCTGTAATTGCTCAAGCTGGAGAAGCACGTTCGGCTGAAAAGGTTAGCATGCTCTGATCCAGTCGTCATTTACTTCTTAAATGAGCATTTCAGACACATCCGGAAGGGTGGGAAAATGGAATTTGTCAGTCGCTTCAATATTCAATACAGAGTTTTCAATATCCGATATTCTGTAGAGTGAAGCAAACAACCATCAAAATCTTCACACAGTATTTTTCTAGAAAGCGGGCTAAAAAGCTAACCATTCAAATCCAGACATTGAGGAGCAACAATGAGGAAACAATCATGAATACCAATGGCTAATTATGCAGGGACACTAATGTGTCAGAGAAAAATGAAGGGTAATTTCAGCAATACAGAAACACAAAGAAACAAATAAGGGTGTTGAGAAATAGCCTAAGCAAGCAGTCATGGAAGGCAGGCAGAAAGTCTCTGTCTGGCCCAGAGCCTGGCCTCCCCTTTGGTTCTGCGGTGATAAGTTAAAGGTGGTAGGTGAGTGCTAGGTGAGAGCTGTTATCTCCGAATGCTGGAAGTGGATATCCTGTAATGCTGCTTGCTGGACCCTGAAAATTCATTTTGATGGCTGCGTCTTCACCAGTAGCCAGGGGTTCACGAGCTGGGGGTGTAACGAGACAGGAAGGGGGAATGTGTGGGTGGAAGGTACAGATGGTAGAGGAGCCAAGGGGGGTTGGGGGGAGATTGGAGGGTTTGATGGCAGTGTGGACTCTGGACTTGCGGCCTCCGCCCTCTCTGTGTTTCACTTTCCCTCTGCCCCAGCAAAGGCACAGTATTTCACACTTTTTTCATTTTGAAGATGCACGTCGAAAGGTGATAAGCAGCATCTGTGCGCGCGTACACACACATCCAAGCACACTAATTATAAACTGCCACAGGAAAGGATGCAGGGGGAATTGTGTACTTTCGACATAATGTGACAGAAAATACTGCCTACACTTTCTTAGTCGGGGGAATCGCACCCATGACATCCGCGTTAACTAGCACCTTGCTGTACCAGCTGAGTGACAGGAAAATCGTTAATTAGAGCTTTCTCTTTTTTCATGGATTTAATTAAACCCCTGTTGATATAGTCATAGAGTTACATCCACGTATCACGTTTTGTTTCTGTCTTGTGAATACAGACGAGACATATACTTTTTTTTTGTGCTTGCAGTCACAGCGAACATTTATTTTTTTCTCCCCAGATAACGAAGACGCTCGTCTGAGGGTGGAGCGAGAGAAAAGGACGCAATAAAGCAGAAAGGGCCGAGGACACGGCTGTCCCTCAGAGGAAGAAGCGGTTGCGTTCCCCACAGCATGTACGCCTGCCACTCTCCACAGCAGCCACAGCAGTTGGCAGTTCTCATGACCGGCGTGTCACTTCCCTCCTAGCTCCACCAGTGGCAGGGTGGGGTGGGGTGGAGGAAGTGAAGGAGAGGGCGGGAGAGCCCTGAGAGCACCCATCTGCCAGTACAGATAACCCTTGGGCTGTTTTTTGCTGCGCATGTTTGACACGATTGGATGTGACCGCTACATTTTGCCACAGCGGTCCCTCTGTGCACCATGCAGTGGCGAAGGAGGCACTGCTGCCTGGCCAAGATGACCTGGAGCTGCAAGCGGTCGCTCTTCCGCATCCATGTAGTGTGGCTGCTGTCGCTGGCCTTGCTCTCGGCAGCCATGCTTTTCTTCAGCCAACAGGACTGGCTGCCCGGCCACACCGGCCTCCGGGAGAACCCTGTGGCCTACACGATGCAGCACGGCTTCCGGCCCAGGAGCGAGGGCAACCAGAGCTCGCTGAGGAGCCTCTGGAAGGAGACAGGCTACGCGTTGCCAAAGCCCCAGGCCAACCTGAGCAGCCATCAGGCCGAGCCGCCTCCCCCGGCTGCCGAGCTAAGCCTGGAGGACTCGCTCAGCACCAACAGCAGCCTGCAAGGCGAAATGGGGGTGGGCGGGAAGCTGGCAGCCCAGCCCTACCGGTACATCCTTAACGAGCCCCACAAGTGCCGGGAGAGCAGCCCATTCCTGGTGCTGCTGATCGCTGCTGAGCCGGGTCAGGCAGAGGCCAGGAACGCCATCAGGCAGACGTGGGGGAACGAGAGCGTGGCAGCTGGCCTGGGCTTTGTGCGGCTTTTTCTGCTGGGCACAAGCTCGAGCCGGTCTGAGGCGTACCCGCAGAGCGCCATCGAGGATGAGAGCCACCAGTTCCACGACATCATCCAGCAGGACTACCTGGATACCTACTACAACCTGACCATCAAAACGCTGATGGGCATGAACTGGGTAGCCACACACTGCTCGCGAGCCAGCTATGTGATGAAGACCGACAGCGACATGTTTGTCAACATCGAGTATCTCATTCAGAAGCTTCTCAAACCCGACCAGCCCCCGAAGAGGAACTACTTCACCGGCTACCTGATGCGGGGCTACGCGCCAAACCGCAACAAAGACAGCAAGTGGTACATGCCATCCGAGCTCTACTCAAGCGAGAGATACCCCATCTTCTGCTCGGGAACAGGCTATGTGTTCTCGGGGGACCTGGCAGAGAAGATCTACCAGGCCTCTCGGAGCATTCGTCGGCTACATCTCGAGGATGTGTACGTGGGCATCTGCTTGGCCAAGCTGAGGATCGACCCAGTGCCGCCGCCCAACGAATTCCTCTTCAACCACTGGCGCGTGTCCTACTCCAGCTGCAAGTACAGCCACCTCATCACCTCTCACCAGTTTCAGCCCAATGAACTTATCAAGTACTGGAACCACCTGCAAAGCAACAAGCACAATGCATGTGTCAACATGGCCAAGGAGAAGAACTCACGCTACCGTCACCGGAGGCTGCATTCTGACAGGTTCTTATGATAACTGGCCACAGGGTTAGCCTGGTTGTCAGTGGTGTCGACAGGTCAGAGGTCAAATACAGAATAGAAAAGGTGATGTGTATTCCTTCAAGCTCAGCGTTACACTGAATAGGCAACAGCACAGTGTTTTTGGTATTGTGTACAGTCGACTAATACTATTTTTTTAATTTGAGACAGATGTTATGTATTGTGAATCTGTAACTCTTTTTAAAAGGACAGTGTGATACATGTTGATGTGCAATATTGAGCATGCACAAAAACAAAAGGAAAAAAAATGTATATAGCAACATAAATATATATGAATATATCTACAACAGTGGTTTTAATCATAGCAGGTGCCAACAATGATGTATGTGGTGAGGTTGTCAATATTTTCCTGAAAATTTTAATTTGGTCTATGCACAGTTATACCACACTGGGTCCAATTTGATTGAGTCTATTTGTTTTGACTTACTACAAAGGCAAAGCAGTGAAGTAGATAATTGCATGAAATGGGGATATGCACTCTGCAACCACTTTTAGTGTGACATTCCAAAAAGCAGGACCCCAGGCTGATTCCTAAACTGCCCAGAACACACCAAATGATCGTCTACCTGAGAAACTGCATATGGTCAAATTCTTATTATACACAGTATTTAAACACAGAGTGAGCGGGTGTATCGTTCTATACCAATGCTGTCAGATATATTATATTGAGATTGTATTTTTCAGAGCTTTACATTTGCACTCGAGGTAGTGTGAAGTGAGAATTATTGATTAAATGTATTTCCTCCACTAACGTTTCCATTGTTTGCCCTCATTTGAATTGGCTAGAGCTTTACACTGGCGAAAACAGTGTTATAGGTGTTGGAATGGTATTCGCCATGGAACACAATAAGAGAGACAAGCACGCATGCAATACAATAACATAAGCCTAACTCTAATTTGCACAATTACTGTGAGTATGCAGTCATTTTTTTCTGTTATTAATATGGCGAAAATCTAAAAAATATATATTTCTTTCCATGACATTAGCCCATGTTTTATGCTGAGGAAGAGAAGTTAATACACCCTTGACCTTCTGGTCATATTTCAAGAAAATTCAGTGTTTGAATTAACCTGCAGCTCCACTGCAATGGGCACTGCTGCATCACATACAAACCTCTACCACACATACATTATAATAACACACAGGTAGCATGAATCATTATTAAATGAATTCATTAATTCATTCAGATGCAGAGATGGAGAGATGATGATGGGAAATGAATCGTGTCAGAATAATACTGTACGTAAGGCAGCAGCTACCCACAGCAATAGGCCATATACATCTCACTATCAGCCACATCTACTGACCATAACCACGAAAGATCACTATCACTATTGATACTGAACATAAAGGAAACAATGTGTTGGCATGACTGCTAGAAAAGCAGACTGAAGAAGGGATCTGCCTCAAACATATGCGCAGCCTTCAAAAAAAAAGTCAAGGTGTGCACCCTGTTTATTCATTTCACTATTACTGCTGTGCATCACACTTATTAAGCACAGAAATAAGACTTTCACATTCACTGACTGTCGACACTGCCTCAAAAAATACATCGTAGCATCATTTATCACAATTTGTGCTATACACATTTGGTAAAACCACATGGTGAAGTCCATTTGCTTTTGTTTTTAAATTTTTTTGACTTTCTCTCTCTGTTAAAAATGTAGTGTCTTAAGGTTGGGGCAGGGATTCACATCAGCATTTCACGTCAGTCACTGGATTATTTTCAACTGCTTCATTGAGGCTTTTGGGAATAAACAGTCAATGTGTGCGAGTATAATCCTGCTACAGCCAGAGCTAGAAACAGTACCCCTTTCTCCAGATGCAGTTGTCGCTCAAACTGCTAATTCTTGTGAGCATTGGCACCTTATACTTAGCACTGGTTCTTACTACCAGGGGACGCTCCAGAGTCTGTTCCATGACCGGTCAATGCCTCCAGCCTGGCCTCCGTGACTGGTCTCTGTAACTGGTCAATGCCTCCAGCCTGGCCTCCGTGACTGGTCTCTGTAACTGGTCAATGCCTCCAGCCTGGCCTCCGTGACTGGTCTCTGTAACTGGTCAATGCCTCCGGCATGGCCTCTGTGACTGGTCTCTGTAACTGGTCAATGCCTCCGGCATGGCTTCCGTGACCAGTCAATGCCTCTGGAGTGCCCCCAGTGGTACCAACCAGTGCTAAGTATAAGGTGTTTGAGCAACAACCCCCTCTCCCTTCCAGTGTTGCTGAAAATTACACCCAATGAATTTGTCACACCAGTTCTAGAAATGAATAGATACAAGGAAGGAATTAACCGCAAACGTTGAAAGATCGACACCAATCTCCATAAGTGACCACTTATTAGTAGGCTGATAGAATCCGCTGATGCCCACATTGGTGAGAGAGTCAAGTGTGCTGACTCAGTTTGCTGCGGCCAACATTGCCAGCTCCAGAGTGAGAAACAATCAACGCATAAGGAAGTGGCATGTGTTTGCTCCTCCAACCCTGCACCAAATGAGAAAGGTCCTAATTCAAATTTAAACAAACACTGAGACATTTTCAATCCTAGTTTGATCCTATTTGTGAAGCGTCACTGATTGAAAAATAAGGTTAAAAAAAGACCAGACAGTGAATGAGGGGAACTCATTCATCTCAAATGAAAGTTCAACACTCAGAAACTATTTAACATCCGTATGAAGGCAACATGGATTTTCAATTCCCTCACAAATAAATAACAGACAGTGCTGAACAGGGTCAAAGCTTACAATTACATGGCGACTCAGTACATTTGAACAAGGTAATCTAATTAACATGATGGGGCTCAGATCGGAATACTTTATATTTTGCTCTCATTACGAGGCTGTCAGTCATGGCTTTTAATTAGCCATATATTTGAGCTGGTGAAGTTGTAGCGATTTATGAGCTTTAGTGTTTATTGAGCACATAAATTATAGGCTGCTTTGAAGAGATCCTAATGCACTCTCACTCCCCCACTTTTGCCCCGATAGATCTGAATGGTAAACACCAGGCAAAGGGTTTGGTAAGCATGTAGAGGAGATGACAAAAGTCAAAACTGTCATGACAGACGTACATATCTGGGGAAAATCTGCTATTTGTATTCAAATGACTATGAGTGTGTGATGGTGAGAGTGAGTGCTCTCTGTCTGTCCCTGCACGAGGTTGGCACACAAATTCTATGTAAGTGAGAGAAAAAAACACATCTCAGCAATACCTTTAAAAAAAAACGAATGGAGAACACAAGAATGATATTTAAAAAAAGCATTCAGCAGATGTTCCACACAAAAAGGTGTAAGAAAGTAAATTCACTGTGAGAAAGTAATTTCCGAGTGGAGTAATTCATTAATTCTACGCCTCACCGTAAGTATTCAGGCCCACTAAATGAACAAGAGCGCGAGCGGTGACTCTGAGCAAGGAGATATTGGACAAAAGGTCTACTCCCATTCATCCATGCCCTGCACAATCACTGAGAAAGATTAACAGGGCCTGGCGATAGCAATTCCTCCTCCATCTGAACCAGCAGTCTGGGAAGAATATTTTCACACAAAAAAAAGAAAAGACAAGTAGAGCACAAGACCAAGAAGGCAAGGAGGTGCATGAGTGGGAGGGGTGGGGGAGGTGAAAAAAATAAGCCCCATGTCGTAGCGAGTGATAAATGAGGAGGAAAGGAGCTCTGACTGATCAGTATTGAAAACCTGTGTAGTCTTAAATGTGCAAAAAGTGAGCCCCAGGAAAAAGAAGGAAAAAAAAGACGAGAGAAAAAAAAAAAGAAACAAATTGAGATGTCTGCGGTGATGAAGTGTCCACTCCCAGCTCTGGCTCAAGCGCCATGGTTCACACCTCGATGAGACCCGGAGATGAGCGGGAATACTCTGGAGAGCAAGATAAATATCTTGACCCCAACAAGACCTCCCAGGAGCCCTGCACTGGGCTTAGTGTTTCTGGTGCCTGGTACTTCAATGTCCTCCAGGATTGCCTACCTCAATTAGGAGTCACAGGTCGTGCTTTGAGACAAACCTGCTTTCACTAGGGCTCCACAACACATAAACAAGCTCTGGTGAAAACCATAAAAAGAGTGGTGCAGGTAAATTGGTGCTGTTTGATATACTACAATAAAACCCAGAGAAAAACAAATGTGGTTTATGAATCCAAGACATATTCACAGCTGATAAGAACTGCGTACGCCTTCCCAATCCCAATGTACAACTCAGATGAAAGAATATCATTAATATGGCAACTATGGAAACATACTGTATGAGTCATAGCATGCATAAACCCATACATATGCATTATGCCTGCAGTGACCCTGTGAAGATGTTGGATCTACCAGCAGTAGAACAGTGTGCATGCACATTCAGCTTCTTTGTTAGAGTGTCCAGATTTCCCATCATGGACATAGAGGCAGAGGGCTAGTCAGGCAGGAGGGACACATACCAAACCTAGTGCCGCAAACAAGAACATCAGAACAACAATCTTCATAAAACCAATACCTCCCAATGGCTATGTAAAATAATATTGGAAAACATAACATAATAATGAGCTTGCCATGAATGTTTTATGAATGCATTTACAATTTTAATTGGATATTTGGTAGAAAAATGTACATAATAAAGCAGTCAGAGTTACACAACCCCCTCTCAAGTGTTAAAACATGATCATTGAATTTGTATATCCAGTGTGCTGTCACAAATTAAACTATAATGGCAAGGTGTATGGCTGTTCAAACAAAGGGTTAGGATACCAAGAACACACATGGAGAGTCTATGCTGCTCACACTCCCATTCACTAAACTGTCATAACGTTGCCAAGTGTGATACGTGCCAAATTTCCATTGTCTATGTTTGGATTCAGAAAATGCCATGGCTGCATGGCGACCAATCAGGGCCCCATACTTGGACTGCACAGCAGCAGATGGTGCATTCCTACCAAGTCTCTGGGCCACGAAGATAGGGGCATTTCCCGTTTGAAGCCAGCAGCTATTTTTAAAGTCTGATCTGACAGTGACACTGTTGATTTCCCCTGCACAAGTCACCCACCAACACAGGGCACACATGCTCACGCACACACACACACACACACTCACAAACAGGTGGCAACTCCTGAAGGAAATACTCAGAGGAGTCTCCCATTTACTTTCCATTTATGATTACGATAATAAAAACTAATAGGCTGTGACAAGCTCTCATTGGCAGCCCATGTGCCGCAGACACCCTGATTTCCGTTTGCTTCCCTGGGACACGTTCCTCACAACATCTCTCAGCGCGTGAAAATAATTTGATTTGCGTCTCATTGCGTTCTTTTGCTATCTAAGCCATTTAAACCCCTCACTCCCTAATTAGAGGCAAGCTATTTCACGGGGGCATCTATTTCTCTCATTCATTTTGTTTTAAATGAAAGAGGGCACCCTGTGATGAACCGAGCTGGCTGATGCCACTTCTTTATGAGCTTTCCACCTCGTTCTTCTTTTTTATTTTCCCTCGAAGACAGTGGTCTTTTCTAAACCTAGCTTGTGTTGTTTGTGTGAATCTAGTCCTTTGCTGGTGACCATGCAAATGCATTGTAGAGTGGTTATAGTTCTGAGCACGAGGCAGGGTGGGTGACCTTTTGTCACCTACGGGAATTGAGACACATGACGAGGTCCAGGGGAGCGATATGAAATGCCACCTGACAGAGGTTAATCTTTACGGGGGATGTGACCTTCAACTCTGTGTGTCTCTGGATGTCTATTTGTTCGATTTTCAATGCATTTTATGTGTGTATGTATGTACGTCTGTGTGTGTGTGTGTGTGTGTGTGTGTGTGTGTGTGTGTGTGTGTGTGTGTGTGTGTGTGTGTGTGTGTGTATACGTGTGTGAGACCATATGTGTGTGTCTGTGGGACTGAATGGGTGTGGTGTGAACGTATGCTCACATTGCAAAAATAAATTAATTAATGAAGATATATGAGTGGCTCATGAAATATTTATGAAGGGTTGCTTAAATAGGTCACAGTACACTGCAACATTAATAACACCACACAGAAATGATCAATAAGATACGTACATGCAATAGTTCGAGTGATAGATGAGCACAATATCACTTTGTAAATTAGCTAACTTGAATGGAGCATCGGTTCTGATGAAAGTGTTTCTGTGCTGTTTGCACCTCTCCCAGTAATGGCAGTTTAATAAGGAAATGTCATGAATTAATTTGCGATTGAACAAGCTTGGAGTCTTTTGGAGACTATGTTATGTGTAAAATAAAAAAAATAAAAAAACATGTGAAACACAGGGAATGCAAATCTAACAAGAAAGAAAACAGCAGAATTAGGAACTGAAACAATCAACGCCCCGCAACCACAGATCCAACCCAGGCCACCTGCCAGGGCACTTAACATGTCACATGTCATTGTTGTCTAACTACCTCATTTCCCTGAAGGACCAGTATTACTGAAATGTGTGCTAAATCTAACAAAATATAACAGCAGAGGCAGCAGCAAAAATGAAAATAAGAGGGGCTATTTTGGCAAACAAAGAGAAACCCTTGCTTTCAAACAGCAGACGCACTTACAGACTAATTATGCAGTAATTAATCACATGACTAATTATAGCAACACTGCAAACACCAGTAGAATGATGAAATGTACAATACCTCTTTTCACATTCATTTAAAATAGAAAACCAACTCTCAATAAACGCATATGGTCAGAACTGTCAGATAAGCTTAGTTTTGTCTGTAACTTGAAATGTTATTTAGTATGTCTACACACTGACGTTGCTTTGACATTTCTAATTCTTGCTGGTCAGTGACATGGCTATGTGAGGGTACATCCCAATTGGAATTTTCATTGGAAATGCTCATGTACTTCAACAGCAGATATGAGCTAGCCACTGAGGACAGTCTTGACAACTTAAAATTCAGCAATAACTGGATTGACCGTCTAATCACTTGGATTGAAATAGCTTGATGAAATGCTAATGGTCCATTTCTGTATACATGACACACACACACACACACACACACACACTTAAAGGTCAGATCTCCACATTAACCCCTGTCGTGGCATACCATGTTTGTCCTGTAGACCTCACCTTGTGTTTCTATTCAGCAAAAAGTCACTATCTCCACGACACACACTGACCTATAACCAGAATAACCAGTATGGTCACAAAAGGGCACACACACATACACACACACACACACACACACACACACACACACACACACACACACACACACACACACACACACATACACACACCAGCGTTCCATTACAAAGACTGTCAATCTGAGGTTAACACATACAGAGATAAAAATGAGTCACTGTAACAAAGCTGCACACATTTGAGCAGGCTGAAGCACCATTATGTACATGCATCGCTAATAAAATAATAATAATATAATAACTTGCATCGCTAATAAAACTCACATTCCTCTGTATTTCTGTCTTTTTCAGGTTTTAGCAGTCTAGGACTGCCCAGCCTACATTTAAATTTTTCTCGTCAGAATCACATTTTAAAATTCTAATCATGTCCTTAACCCCAACTAAATATGCCTAACCCTAATAAATATTCCTCTTAAGTCTCCAGCCTTATTAAGCAAGGGTGCATGTGTTTGGTGATAATGAGCCATCTAGTGATTGACAACACAGCCGGATAAAAAGGGAAGGTAAAATAGGGAAAATGTTACAGTGCCATTGGGGATTTGAAAGTGTAAATAAACTGAAAAGCCTATGTAAGGTTTAGGCAGAGGAACAGAAACTGTTGAAACGGCAAACCAGCTGTAAGATGAGGCTACCCTTGAGAGTAAGGCAGTGTGCATTCACCGACCCAAATACACTAACAGCAAGAGAGAGGGGATTTCAGTTGCACGGTGTCCCTCAAGAAGCACAACGCTCGGCAGAAACCTGCATTTGGTTGGGGGAAATCAGAGAGTTAAACTGCTATGAGTCACGAAGGAGAGGACATATGCAAGCGAGTCAAATAATGACAACAAGGGGCAGACGAAAGAAACAGGCTTTAACCTACCTTTTGCTAGCACATCTTATCTTATGGTAATGGTGTTGCACAAAAAATGTATGTGGTACTCATAGATTGTGGTAGGGGCCAGCTCAGCATTGTTTGTCTGATGCGCTAGTGGCAACAGCAACCTAAGACATGTATGAGAAAAGTGACTGATCAGCATGAATGCAATGCAGGCTCTGTTATCGCGTTCTCACACAGCATTGCATTGTCATCAACAGCAGATTATCCACAATTAGCGCAGCACCATCATTGGGCTAGCAAATGGTGTGAAATATCAACAAACTCCAAATAGACCCATCAGATGCAAGAGATATTTGCCACAGTGTACACAGCGGTAGAGGGGTAGAGGCAGGAAGTAGAGAGAGAGAGAGTCTACTGTTGATGGAGATAATTTCCAAGCACTGTTAATGACTTAAGAATATATGAATCAAGTGCCTTGTATTAATATATTCCTTGTATGAATCATGTGCTTATGAAAGCAGGAACATGGCTTTTCTGTGTGCATGTGTAACTTAGATTATTAGGTGCCACTTAGTCTGCATATGTACAAGAGCATGTTTAGACCAGAGGTGATAAGAAGGGTCGAACTGTGCTTCTTCCGACCTTGCAAAACTTCCATCCTTGCCTCGGACGTCAGAAATCCACCACGTGGTTATCCCTGCTGAACGCTCAACTTCTGTCTATATAAACCTTGTGCGATGTGTTTATCATTGCTTCACTTTCAGCTTTGTGCTGGGAGTGAGCCCGATTGCAATTGTTGTTTGTCTAATAAATATATTTATATGCAGCTCCGGAGTCCTGAGGTAACTAGGGTGAATTTTCACCTAACAACTGTAGTTTCAGGCAATTCAAGAGAGTGGGAGTGAACAGCATGGGTGGGGTAGTTAGGAGGGTCTTGAAGGAGCAGTAGCCACCGTACTGCAGATATCAGCACATTTGCTATGCTCAAAGCAGAAAAGCTCATCTATTCCAGTCGCCACAGTGTCCAATTTCTGCATCTGTGAGATAGACAGTACAACAATGCGTGTCAGTGTCATGGCCTAATAGTAGACTACATTTCCCCCTCTCCTCTCTCCTTTTTTCCCTTGCTAGAAGCCAGGAAGTCAGAAAAATTATTTGGAGTATGCCTTGAAATTATCACAAGGGTCCACCTTCACACAAAAAAGCATTGCGGGGAAAGTGCTGGTCCTGCTGCTCCCTCAAACAGATGTTAATCGTTCTGTTTAAACGACACAGTTCCAAACTTCTTTGTTTCCATGTACCATACATACACATTCCAGTTCTTTTCCTCCACAGCCTCAAGGTCACACTGTAAGAATGCCACTACACTACATGACATGCTGTCATATTTTGAATAGAGCTTGCCTATTTTGTTATTAATAGAGGGCACAATCTTATCATGCTAAAGCCTAGCACAGCTCCTAATCTACTGCACAGCACAGAGAGGTTTTCATTGTCTAACGTTAACATCACTGTGACAGCTAGAAGAAGAGAGCCAGCATGAGTCAACATTGACATTATTAACTGTCTAGGGCTTTTTAAAATAATCAGTCCATTTACTCACTCATCCCTTTCTGGAAACGTTGGCAGTGTCACATGGAGTATGCAGTCATGCCAACCCACTTGTTAAATATCACAGATATACAGTTTCATAAGATATTGTGGTGAAAATTGTATTTTCTTTTTTTTTTTTTACCGCAGACATTTCATGCAACTATGGGAGTGTTTTTTTCTATAGAAATAGCTTTGGAAAGCCCGGGTGGAATGTAAGAAAAATAGTGAATCTTGATGTTGATGGTGCGGCTTTGTTATTGCCATTGTGCTGAGCCAGAAAGCTCCACAGAAATTAAATCAGTGGCAATTACCAAAAGGCAACACAACTGTGCACTTCCTGCTATGCTGGCATAAATAACACTGTTACCCATGAAAACAAAATGCAGCAGCAACTCGAGAATGCCCCAGGGACTCGAGAGTTTTTAGACGAAGCAAATATTTTACCCCATAGACTCACTGATGAAATCAACTCTGCATTATATGAATTTTTCATTACATTTTTCACACAGGCTGAAATGGCTCAAGCTTTTGTATCAAAAACGTGATCGTCTATGCAGTGCCTTCTGTCATATATAGATTGAATTTGATCATTCTGACATTATGGTTCAATTCTAAATTGTGAAACAAACATTATTCATGTTTATGAGAAAATGCACACATTCCATACAGCACATCTCTTTGTAGTCTTAACTTATGTATCATTCCTCTTATGCCATTACGCTATCAATATTTGCACACTTATGGTAAGTACCTTGTCAGTGGTTGTGGGTTTTTTGTAAAGCAAAGAGAAAGTTGAATTTATGGGTGCCACATTGCACCAGGTTCAGGTTCTTCCCTCCATGGACATAATCAGGATCAAGTGAGGGGCAGATGCTCTACACCATGTGTGTGCAGCAAACATCCATTCACCAAGTCTCTTCCCGGGCTCTCTGTGTATTGTTTCTTCTGCACAGAGAATGTTGTATATGTAGCCTATTTCACCTCCACACTCCTACACAGCTCAACGGGATATCAGGCCTGACTGGACTCTGCCTGGGTAATCTGACCGTGGCTGGATCTCTGGTGTATGAAGCTCTCGCTTGTTTTGCAGGGCTGGCGTCTGCAACACTGAGCAGGGAGGGAGTTTACTCAAGGCCTTCAGCAAACATCTGACTTCTTGAACTTTTTTTTCTCTTTTTTTTTTGAGCAATCTCAAGGGGGAAGTCGAGATGAGAGCGCTCGTGCCAGCTGCACAGGAAACATGTCAGTGCCGAGTGCACATCCAAGCGTGCACATCTGCTGAAAAGTTCCGGACCCTTCTGGAACATGACTGAAAGGTCTGAGAGCAACAACCAAATATACATTAACCCACCATCCTGCCTATACGACAAAAATGGACTCTCTCTTTGCTGTCATAGACTCTCTCTTTGCTGTCGCAGGTTATAGAAGCAAATGAAATATGTCTTCACAACTCTTCATTATGCAGACAGCGCCCATTATGCAGACAGTGTCCAGTGTCAGTCTGAGAGTGTAAGGATATGCACATTTATGGAAAATGGCTCCTACTCTGAGCAGCAGCATATAGTTGTCAGCTATTCTTTAAATGCAGAGAGAAAACTGGGGACATCGTATAAATGCAATGGCATTAAAACTGTCGTCTGTTTTGCATGTTGCCATTGAAATATTTTGGATGTGCAAAATAAAATGCTCCGACGGTCAGACAGAAAGCAGAAGCAGGATAATAAGTCTTAATTATTTAATAAAGTTGAATAATTCAGCTCATTCATTAACTAAGCTTCAGTTAATTGATTTACATATGATCTGCATGAATTACGGCAACCAGCTTCTTTTCCAGCACTTTAATCCATATTTGAATTTCAGAGGTACTATATTTAGTATAAGAGTAAATATGAATCAATTGCATATGCTATATTTACAAAGCAGGGATGTACCCAAATGTTATTCGAGGAAAGCACAAATTGTCACAATATGGCCCAGTCCTTCCAGATCCTGATCTGTGTTTTCATATGCATTCTGTCTGGTTGTGTTTTTTTGTGTGCCATGCTTCCTGTTTCTCCGCTCCATGTTTTACTTAGATCCAATTCTTCCTGGTTCACGTGTACTGCCGCAAGCACACCTGTGATTGATCTCCTCATTAGCAACAGCATTTAAACCTCGCCAGTCGCCGCTGACTACATGTCTTGCTCATGTGTTCAGGCTCTTGTGCCTTGATGGTTTTAAGACTCTGGATTTGCCTTTGGACTTTTGGACTGATTTTCCCTGTCTGGTCTGAGAGTGCTCTGATTAGTGCTCAGATTCTGTTTTCTGGCTACTGTCTGTTTTTAAGCCCTCTGCACTCCTAGTTTCTTGTTCCTTGTGTTGGATTTCTGGAGATTACGAACCGTGGCCTGACTAAGCCTGATGATTTTTGGCTGTCTGTCTGTCTGTAAGGACACTCTGTTTATTGTGTCTGTTTTTGGGGTCAAGTTCACATCTCTGGCCTCACTGGCTGTCACAGAATAATTCAGCCATCATGGACCCAGCACACTTGGATACCATTAAGGCAGCAACAGAGAAACAAGGCTCTCTCCTAGGGTTATACCAGCAGGAGATCGCTTGAGTTTACCATGCCCTGGCTTACATTGGAGAAATGCTACAAAATCTCTCCTCGATGGTGCAACAACTCCAGTCCTCCGTCCAAACTCCACCAGTGCTCTCTAGTCCACTGCTTTGTTCATGTGTCTCCATGTCCTTCCCGGGAACCATGTCTTCCTGCTCCACAGCCTTATGCTGGTGAACCAGATACCTGTCGTTCATTCCTGTACCAGTGTACACTATCTATGGAGTTAAGGGTGTCTGCTGTTACCCCTTTGAAATTTCTCACATTGCTTATGTCATTACACAACTAACAGGGAGGGCTCGGAAATGGGGAACAGCTGCCTGGGATGCTAATGCTCCTTGTTGCTCAAGTTTCAAGAATTTTCTGAAGTTTTTGATCGCTCCCCTAAGGGAAGGGAGGCAGAGAGATTAATTGGACTGAGACAGGGAAGTTCCATACCATGACTGCAGCTGTCAATTGGAACGCCAGCGCTTTGTTTGATGCTTTTGATCATGGTTTAAATAACTATATTTTGGATGAGATTGCCTTTCAAGAGTTACCAGGTGACCTGGATGGCCGCATAAACCTTGCCAATTGGTTGGATTCCCACTTGCAGCAACGATACTTGAGGAGAACCAATAGACCTGAGTCCAGAGCTTTCACGTCCTCCTCTACCGTCGCCACTTCTCCAGATCTTGACCCCATGCAAATCACTGATCATTCTGATACGCTGATGTTGTTGTGAGCCCAACTCCTGCCAATATGCGTGCATTCACCCCTCTTTTCATGTCTCAAAGTTACAACCACTGGTTTTCAGCCCTCTATCTGCCCTCCCTGCAGCATCATCGATGGAGGTGATGCTTATACAGTCAAGAAGCTCCTCAAGGTTTGCTGCCGTGGTTGCGGCCTACAGTATCTGGTTGACTGGAAGGGATATGGTCTGCAGGAGAGATCTTGGGTACCAGCCTGCTTCATCCCAGATCCTTGCCTGATCAAGTAGTTTCATAGAAAGAATCCTGATGCGTTGTCTGGGATGCCTGGAGGGATCCGTAGGGGGCTACAGTCACAATCCGACCAAGTCCTTTCAGTTTCTGGTTTGTGTGTTCGTGTGTTCGTTCATGCCAATTTCTAGTCTTCAATTTGAATGTGTGACGGGAGGACGGCAGTGTAGACCGACTACGCCACCCAGTTTATAGAGATGGGCCTCTAGTTTAAAGTTTAGTGTTTAGTGTTTAGGTTCTTTGGTTGGTGGGAGCAGCACTACAGATTCATCCAGACTTCTGTTTCTGATATAAAAATATACAATTTATTACAAGCACTAAAATATAAATACAACACAAGTCCATAGGAATCAGGCCGTAGGCCACTGCCGAAGGAACCACCAGTCTACAATGTCCAAGAGTCCGCCGTATCCAAAAGTCCGTAAGCAAAGTCCGTAAGCAAAGTCCGTCAGCATCCACCACCGCACCACAGCTGCTCACGTTGGTCTGTCAATCACGCACACTTGCACGCACACAGAGAGAGAAATCGCCAGTATCTCCACAAGTAGCAATACACTCACAGCAAACAGAAAGTAAATAACCAACACACGAAAAGGTAATATCAACCAAAAGTAAATCCACTCAAAGAAAATAGCTACTTGTGATAGTGCGTGAAGCTCTACTTTGTATGGTGCTAACACGTAATTCTTCAGTTTATTAGCGGACAAGGCACACTCACCATTAAACCGAGAGCAGACGAATCTCGCTCTCAGTCAATATTTAATCAGGCTTCTCTCAGTCAAACGGACGACTCCGGTCAGCTCTTTTCTGGCAACCCACGAACGCAGAAGACGGGGATCTCACCGGCCTCCACTCCAACGCAGTAGGGAAACAATCAACTTCTTGTTCAACAGATCTTGTTCAACAGACGTCCGGTAATCCAGCAACGCCAACAACTACAAAAGCTCTGTCCCAGACTTGGTTCCTCCGTCCTCTCTAGTAATCCTGCTTTACATCCAGCCATCACAGACTGTTCAGTGTTCATGTTAAAAAGGGTCTCAATCAGACAATTATCCGCACCTGTACCATGCAATCAGATGTTTGCGAGGCGCACCAGTCAAAGGGGCGTTGCCCAGCAGAGTTCTGAAAGTGAGCGGTCCTAATTAAAAGAAACGGCAACTGCAGAACACAATAAGCAACATCATAACAAACATACAGTCACTCAACACCCACATAATACTCACATATGACAAATGCAGAGATCATTTTCTTGGTTGAACAGATACAGTTACAGATCTAATTACATCTCTGTACACCTCAATTACAAAGTGCTTAATTCGCCTCTATGAATATGAATGCATAACAAACATTTCAGTCTACTGTAAGATGCCATGCTATTATTTAATATTTCACGCATTTCATGTTTCAGTCCTTGAATTTTCCCATCTGTGTCCTCAACACACATACTTGCGAACCTTCATCCACATTTTTCACACTACATGATTCCCCATTGCATGAAACTGACCACACATGGCATGTGAAATGTATGTTTGACTCAGCATAAGCAGCAACCTTTATGGTCAACAAGTTCAGGCCTGAGGGAGGAACTGTGGAGAGGTGAGAATTTCATCCTGATGCTTGTATAGAAGACACATGTGCCTTATAATAAATAAATAAAAAGCACATTCATCTTACGTAAGACACATGACCTCTGTCAGTAGATTTCATATGCATAAGCAGTTTAACCTTCAATTGGGTAGTTCAACCCAATATGAACATACTGCCATTATCTATTAAATCTCATACCAGGAGTCATTCATAAAAGATCTGCTTATCAATACAGCACCAGAAGAAGTTATGTGTCAAAATGTCAGAGACCAGAGGGTACTAACCACCATTCATGTCCATAATATAGAAAACAAGCTGTGCTCTAGAATAACAGACTTCTTTTTTTGTGTTACGCCGAATTAGAAACCTAATGCTGACATAAGTAGCAGAGAGATGAGTGGATCAGGGACAATTCTGTTTCAGTCCTGGACATTTCTTTCATCCTGCGCATAGCTTTTAAAAAATCATCCTTTTGAGCTATGCTTCAGTTTCTTGTCCCCGTGCTTGAACTGTCAACAAGCCCATCATTTCTCAAGAGGAGGAATACCAAATCAGCTCCGAACCACATGATGTAGCTGACTGCATAAAAGCCAATGCAACAGGAACGTCACTTTCTGCCTCGTTCTTCCTCTTCTAGGATTTGGACTGCGAGAACTAGACTATTGCAGTTGAGTGTGCAACCTCAGGTGAGCAGGTAACCCATAAATGTCTCCCTGCATTCCAAGTGTCTACACTCTGAGAAACTATGCCATGGTTCCAGTGTGTGTGTAGCTCTGTTTTTATCCTCAGCTCCCCTCTCTCCCTGTCTGACATCATGTTGAGCTTTGGTGATTACAGCCAGAGCGAGCAGGGTTTAGTGTACAGTTCAGTGTCCTGGTATAGCCCTGGTTTGTCTGAGGCAGGACACTACAGATCCCTCAGAACCAAAACTTTATAGATATGTACACACAGATATTCATTTCAGTGCACTTCATAAGAACAGTCTGCAGTGACATTTCCTATCATGCAACCTGATGGGGCACAACAGGCAGTATCTAGGCCCATTTCACACTGCCTGCATAGCGGCTGTGTTAACTGTTGATTTTAATTGTGGCGCCCATGTTAACAAG